>NW_016806721.1:268645-303065 GCF_001698545.2 Rhinopithecus bieti
AAAAAAAAAAAAAAACCATAGGTTATCTTTATAACATAAGGCTTGTAATTTCTGAGTTTTCTTACACTATAATATAAACATTGCAGACTAGGTAATGATAGTATATGGCAAAGGAATAAAGGTTATTTTTAGATCATACTATAAGGGTGTGATGTTTTCTAATATTAATAACTTTACCTTATATATATATACTTAGCAATGTAAAGATTATTTGTACATCAAAATACATTTTTTGCTATGTTAAATCATAAAGAAATGTTTAATTAGATAATCCTGTGATGGCAAGAGTATTAAATTTGGTAGCAGCGAACCGAGTTTAAATATCAGTTATGTAACTTGTTTAGTTAAGTCTCGTCAACTTTCTTAAACTATATGAACTTGAATTATTTCTTTGTACAATAGAGAAAAATGCCATATGATTCTTATGAGAAAACTTGGGTGATTTATTTTTTGTGAAAATATCTTCCTAAATTTCAAATAATATTTGATGTAGAGTATAAATCTCAATGCATCAAATAGAATAATTATTTTTAAAAAGAAGCTAACATTAAAGTCCAAGTTAAAATAACATAAAATTATCATGTTATTCAACTACATTAAATTGGTGTCTACAAGTAAGTCTTAAAATTGGCTCAGAGCTGCCTGGAAACTTAGATTAAAAACAAAACAAAACCCCAAAGGTTTGCATATTGGATTATATAGTTTGCTTTGTCAGATTGAAGAAGGTATAATAGATGGTTTAGGGGAAAAGTTTCTTTTTCAGCCCTGAACTGTAGTGGGTTAATCCTTACATGAGAAACATTGGTTGACATCATCGGCAATGTTTAGACTGTGGTTTTGCAAAAATAAAACAAAGCTGAAACATTTATTAATTGGACATTTCTTACATAACCTCTGCATAAAAAACAGAATAACATTAAATTTTAATTTTCTGAAAAACATTTTAGCAGATTGCTTGGAAAATGATCCAGGTACATTGCTTTCTGAAGATCTGACAATACACAAAAAGCCTAGAGAACGTTGCTTAATGACTAGTTAGTATGTTGAGGGGGAGTCTGCTTCAATTGATGTCTCCAGTGAATCTTTGACATCTGTCATTTTGTAATCTACTTATAGAGTGGTTCTCTTTAAGAAGTGGAAAAAAGGCCGGGCGCGGTGGCTCAAGCCTGTAATCCCAGCACTTTGGGAGGCCGAGACGTGCGGATCACGAGGTCAGGAGATCGAGACCATCCTGGCTAATACGGTGAAACCCCGTCTCTACTAAAAAAATACAAAAAACTAGCCGGGCGACGAGGCGGGCGCCTGTAGTCCCAGCTACTCGGGGGGCTGAGACAGGAGAATGGCGTGAACCCGGGAGGCGGAGCTTGCAGTGAGCTGAGAGCCAGCCATTGCACTCCAGCCTGGGAGGCACAGCAAGACTCCGTCTCAAAAAAAAAAAAAAAAAAAAAAAAAAAAAAAAAAAAAAAGAAGTGGAAAAAAAAAAGTGTAGGATGCCACTTTTGTGTGTAGTTAATTAAAAGCTGCTGCATGTATTTAGAAAAATGGATTTATCTGAATTAAAAGGTTATCCAGAGAGAAAACCAATTGAATAGATAGACTTGATACGTATATAGATAATAGATAGACAGACAGACAGGTGTATGGATGAGAGGATATAGGTTCCTATTAATATGGAGGCTGAGAAGTCCCGTTATGGGATCTCTGCAAGCTGGAGACCTGGAATTCCAGTAACAAGGCTCAGTCCAAGCCTGAAGGCCTCAGAACCAGGAAAGCCAAAAATGTAAGTCTCAGATGGAGGCTGAATGGCTGAGAACCCGGTGAGGATGGTGTGGACTGGTGTAGGTTTCAGAGTCCAAAGGCCAGGGGCCCTGAAGTTCTGATGACTAACTAAGGGTAGGAAAAGAAGTGTGTCCCAGCTTCAGCATAAAAAGAAAGAATTTGCTTTTCCTCTATCTTTTTGTTCTATCCAGTCCTGCCAATGATTGGATGGTGTTCACCCACATTGAGGGGAGGTTTTCTCTAGTCAGTTCAGAGATTCACACACAGTCTCCTCTGGAAACACCCTAACAGACACACCCAGAAATAATGCTTTACCAGCTCTCTAGGTGTTCCTTCATCTAGTCAAGTTGACACCTAAAATTCACCATCACAGGCCAGATAGGCAAGTGGGAAAAAAAAAAAAAATCTGATTTTTACTTTGCATGCTTCACGGCAGGTCAACAATGGTTTTGGAAAACTTAGGAAGGACTCACATTCACCCATAGTAGACCTGAACTGCTCCAATAACTTGCCTCTCAAATCAGGGAAGAGACAGAATGTAACATTCCATGTTATGGGTATGCTGGTATTTGGTATAAAGGGGAGACATGGGTGTTAGCCAAAAGCAAGGAAAAAAAAAAATCACAATGAAGTAAGAAAGAACCCAAAGAGGAAGATCCGTCTCTAAGCAACAGATATGACAGAAAGAACACAGTCCAATTACCCCATCTATTTCTTTCCTTTTATGCCACATTTTCCTAAACAACACCATTGCTGGAGCAAAGGTCCAGAAGTTTGGCAAAGACGGTCAGAAACCAATCCCAGATTCAGAGACTGAGTTATTTATTCTCTGTCAGCTTGGAAATGCCTGGCATTTCCAGTGTGCACTAGACTGTCTGCCCTCTCTATATATTTATAAATATTATTCTTCCTTCTTGGAGCACTCTTTCCCCCAGTTCCTTTCCTAGATAATTCTTACATGTCTCTTACACTTTCCTTCCATGTAACTCCTGTCTGATTTACATGCCCCTGCCGTATGTTTCAATAGTGCCCTCTAATTCTCCCCATCAATACTAAGTGTATTCTACTGTAATTACCTGATTCTTTCTCCATAGCCCTCATTAGTTAATAAGGTCCTTCACTATAAAGGCCATGTTTAATTTAGCAATGGTTTGTGGTGCTTACCTCCAGTGACCTTCACCTCTATTCATCTTCATTCAAACACTTCCATGGTAATGACTCAGCCTTGTGATGACAGAAAATACTCAAACTCTGACAAGAAAATTATACAAAAGATGAAATTTAGGAGCACATCAAATTGAATCCAGGGAAATAAAAATTTAAATACATATGAGTGGGAGAGATTATAAATCTTATATATTATTGGCATGAAAATCAAGAGGAAAAGAGTTGTATTAAGTATTAAAAACAGAAAAGCATTCTATGTTAGCTGAGGTAAATAATTAGCTTATCTTTAGCTTCAATAAAATTTCTCATTTGTGAACCTAGATGAGCAAAGATCTCCTGCACTCTTCTTGTCTTATAGCACTTACCAATTTGTTTAATATTCAAATAGCATCTACTTAATATGTCTTTATTGATTGAAAGTTAGTTAAAATTCAAACATACCTAAATATATCTGTTAGTTGGCTTTCACACTGCTGATAAAAACATACCAGAGACTGGGCAATTTACAAAAGAAAGAGCTTTATTGGACTTACGGTTCCACATGGCTGGAGAGACCTTACAATCATGGTGGAAGGCGAGGAGAAGCAAGTCACATCTTACATGGATGGCAGCAGGCAAAGAGAGAGCTTGTGCAGGGAAACTTCCATTTTTAAAACCATCGTATCTCGTGAGACTCAGTGACTATCATGAGAAAATGCAGGAAATACCCGCCCCATAATTCCATCACCTCCTGCCAGATACCTCCCACAAGATGTGGGAATTGTCAGAGTTATAATTTAAGATGAGATTTTGGTGGGGACACAGCCAAACCATATCAATATCATTTACAAATATTAAGACTTTAGGTAAATGTACTTTTCTGCTGTTTTAAAAGTGTCAGGACAGATCTTTTCAGAAGGAGGAAGATGACTTTGTAAACACCCACAAAAAAGAATTCATTTTAACTCCTATATCAGCGTAATGTTACAGAATTACTAAGGGATCTTTAAATTTCATAAAATATCTTGAGATCCATAGAAAAGTCTTAATCAAATATTTGCGTTTATTCTCATACAAATCTAGCTTTAGAATAAAACTTACTACATTGATCTGCCTTTTGTCAATGTAGGGTATTAAAAGATTCTCCAAGTTTGAATATTTTCCTCATTTTTTTTTCCTTTGTGAAACCCAATATGAAATAGACAAGAGTTGGTACATTCGTTATGTATGACTGCTGCAACAAATGAACACAAACTTAGTGTCTTACACCACAGTTTATAATTGCATAAAATTATTATGCAATTCTGAGAGTCAGAATCTAAATGGGTTTCACTGGGCTAAAATCAAGATGTCAGCAGGACTGTGTTCCACTCTAAGAATTGTGGAGGACAAACTGTTTTTCCCTTTACAGTTTCTAGAGTTTATACTTACCCCTTGGCCTATGACTCTCTTCCATCTTCAAAGCCAGCAATGACTGGATGAGTCTTTTTATATTTCATCACTCTAACACTGACTCTTTTTTTAGCCTCCCTCTTCAAATCTTAAGGACTCTGTGATGACATTGGGATTATCCAGCATATTCTCCCTATTTTAAGGTCAGGTGGTGAGCAATCTTAATTCTATCTGCAACCATTGTAGCAAAGCATAATCACAAATGCTGAAGACTAGGATGTGGGGCTTTCTGAGGGGTAGCATTATTCTGCATTATTATGGTTTGGTCCATTAAAACTTAAGTCTTACATATATTTTTATATTTTAAAAAGGTACAAAGATAGTATACCTTTTGCAAAAGACAGACCTAACAGTTTCGTTTTTGTTTTCAAAGATTTCACTAGTGATACTTCTGATAATCTCGAGATCATAATTTCCATAAACACTTTTTTTACAAGAGTCTGTGAAGGTATAATTTGTGTAGTTAAATTTTCCTACTTTAGTATAGAGCTTTGTGAATTTTGACAGATGCATATAGTCAAATAACTATAACCAGAATCAAGAGGTATCAAACAAATATATTATGCCCCTTGGTAGTTAAACCTAGCTTCTAATCCCCTGACACTTCTCATCAATTTCTAAATCTACAGTTTTATCTGATCTGAAATATTACATAAATACGATCACACAATATGTAGCCTTTGAGTATGGTTTCTTTCACTCAGCACAGTGGATTTGAATTTATTCATATTGTTGTAGGAATCAGTGTTTTGTTCCTTTTTATTGCTAAGGAGTATTATGTTGCATGGATGTACCACAGTTTCTTTATCCATTTGAAAGTTAAAGGACATTTACATATTTTTCAGTCTTTTTTGGTGATTCCTGATATAAAGCCACTAGAAGCTTATGCATACAGGCTTTTTTTGTGAACATTAGCTTTCATTTGATGACATAAATACTTGGGGAAGGATAGCAATATCATATGATAAGTGTAGGTTTACTCGTATTAGAACATTTCAAAATGTTATTCAGAGTGGTAATATAATTTTGTTTTTATACTTGCCTGTATGAGCATTTCCCTTCATTCTATAGCCAAACCAAAACGTGCTATTTAACCATTTAAAACATTTTGCCTAATGTGTATTTACTAGTTTTAATTGTCATTTTCCTAATTACTCATTATATTGAGCATCTTTTTCTGTTTTTATTTTCCATCTGCATACCTTTTCATCTGTTTGCATAGTTTATGGATTTTATTTGTAGGTTGTTTTATAATTATTCAATTTTAAAAGTTATTTATGTACTTTGAGGCCAAGTTTGTAATCCAATATGTAATTTTGTAAATATTTTCTCCCGGTCTGTTACGTATTTTCATCCCTTTAACAGTCTGTTTTAAAGAGCAGTTTTTAAATTTAATGAACTTTAATTCATTCATTTTAGAATGGATCATACTTTGGATCCCGTATTTAATAAGATTATTGACTCACTCAAGGTCACCAAGGTTTTATTCTATGTTCTACTCACAGGCTTATAGTTTATAATCTATTTTGACTTAATTTTTATATATATTCCAGCATGTTTTGTTGGAAAAACAAAACAAAAATAACAACAACAAAAAACCGAACTCTTCTAAATTGCATCAGAATCTGTGACCAGAAAATCATTTATTTTATATGTTTAGGTCTCATACTGGGCTGTCTACCTTGTCCCATTGGTCTATTGGTCAGTGCTTTTATAAATACTATGCTGTACATGGTTCTTTATAGTGAGCCATGAAATTGGTTAGAGTGAGTTGTCCAATGTTCTTCTTTATGAAAATAAATTTGGCTATTTTAGATTATTCAAATTCCCACTAACAAATTTAGATTCATTTTTCAATCTCTACAGAAATTTATGTTGGGACTTTTATTGAGAATGCATTGAATATACCTGTTTAGGGAAAATCTGTTATCTTAACAATATTGTGTCTTTTAATCCATGAGCACAGTCTATCCCACCATTTATTTAGGTCTTCTTTGGTTGTCTTCTTTAGTAATTTGAAGCTTTCAGCATACAGAATTTGCATGTATTTAGTTTCATTTAAACCGAAGTAATTACAGTAGCGCCTGTTATCCACATGGGATCTATTCCAACACCCCCAGGAGGTGTCAGAAACCATGGATACTACCAGACCCAATTGCTATCAATAAGAATACGTTTCTGTTTATGCCTTCAACCCCAGAATTCAATGTGTTTTTCATCTGAATTGAGCACTTATCACACACTGGCTGTAACTTTTGTAGTTTGAGTTACAACAGCGAAACTGGTATCAGTTTCTTTTTCCTTCTTTAGGATTGTATGGATAGCAGATTTGTTCTTAAGATCATAGCATCTTCAAAATCCAACTTTTTTCATCGTAAGTTGTGAATTTTCACATTTTTTCTTTAAAAAAGAAACGAGTTTATTTCTTCATTCACTTAACATTTGTCAGAATATTAGCAGCACAATTTTATAACAACTAAGTTTACTAAGATTTAAAAAGATCTGGCTTTTTTTCTCTTTTTTTTTTCAACTTTTATTTTAGATTCTGGGGTTCATGTGCAATTTGTTGCTGAGGTATGTCGCATGATACTGAGGTTTGTACTATAACTGAATCCATCATTAAAGAAGTTTGTGTACTATTCAGTAGGTAGTTTTACAATCCTTGGCTCTCTCTTTCCCTCCCTCTTGTATTCCCTAATGTCTGTTGTTCCTTTTTTGACTTAAAAGAAGCACTTTAACAACTCTCTTTGGCAGAACCAAATTGCCAGCATTGCTAATCTTGTGCTTTGGAGCTATCATGGAGTATAATAAGGGCTACTTGGACACAGTCACTACAGTACTATGACAGTTAATCTAATAACTGAAAAACCTGCTAAATGACTACAGAGTGATAGCAGAGACAGCATGGAGATGCTAGACAAAGGGCTGACTGATTCATGTCCCAGGTGGTACAGAATGAGATGGCATATGATTTCATCATGCTACTCAGAACAGCATGAACTGTTGTTTCTTTCTGGAATTTTCCATTTAATAACCACAGATAAGTGAGGACTATTGTAATGTATTATTGTGCTATAAAAATTATTAAGCTTAATTCCTAATAATTCCTTGCCAGTGTAAAGATATACAATTAATTTTTTGTATATTGACCTTGTATCCTGCAAACTTACTAAAATAACATTCCTTTTAGTAGCTTTATATATTTTTTTCATTTTATATTTAGAGAATCATGTCATCTGAGAATAGAATTTGTGTAAGTTTTTTCCACACTTTGTGTTATTCATTTATTTTTCTTGGTTGTATTATTCTGGCTAAGACCTCTAGTGTGATACAAAATAAAAGTGGTGAATGACATTTTGCTTTTAAACTGAAACTTAGGGGAAAAGCACTTAGGTTTTGAATATAAATGTGATGTTAGATTTAAGATTTCTGTTAGATTTAAGATTTCTGCCCTTTATCAGGAAGAGTAAATTTCTTTTCATTCCCAATTTTCTAAGGAGATTTTATAATAAATGTAATTGGAATTTTGACAGAAGCTTTTTCTGTAAGTACTAAGATGATTCTATTTTTTTTTTCATTTGATCTGGCATAATTCGAGGAACAATACTGATTGATTTTCAAAGGTTGAACATACCAGTCTTGCATTCTTGTGATAAACAACATTATGATGTATTATTATTTTATTTATTTTATTTTTTCTAATTTTTTTCTGAGATGGAGTTTCACTCTGTTGCCCAGGCTGGAGTGCAGTGTTGCGATCTCAGCTCACTGCAACCTCCACCTCCTGTGGGTTCATACCATTCTCCTGCCTCAGCCTCCCAAGTAACTGGGACTACAGGCACCTGCCACCACACCTGGCTAATTTTTTTTTGTATTTTTAGTGGAGACAGGGTTTCACTGTGTTAGACAAGATGGTCTCGATCTCGTGACCTTGTGATCCACCCACCTTGGCCTCCCAAAGTGCTGGGATTACAGGCGTGAGCCACGCGCCCGGCCTATCATTTTTATTAATATTGCTTTATTTGATTTGTTCATACAAACCAAATATGATTATCCAATACACTGAAGACAGGATGTTCTTCTTTCATGAAGGATATTGTTTTATCTTCTCGTTATATCTGTGTAGTTTTGGTATCAGAGTAACATTGGTCTCACAATAAGTTGTGAAGTATTCCCTTCATTTCTATATTCAGGAACATTTAGTTGAGAATTGGTATTTTTTGCTTGAATATTTAGTAGAATTAGTTATTATGCCTTTATTATGCCAGAGAAAGTCATCCGGACCTTTACTTTCCTTAGGAAAATTTATTTTATAACAACTGTATTGCTGTTTAATTTACATAATATTAAACATGCTCATTTTAAATGTACATTTTAGTGATTTTTAGCAAATTTACAGTTGTGCAGCCATTACCACAGTCCAGTTTTGAATCATTTCTCTTACCGCTGAAATGTACTTATTGTCCATTAGCAGTCATTTTCCTGTCCCATATGCCTTTCAGTGGTCCACGAATTTAAATTCTCTCTCTATAAAAGTGCCATTTCTGGATATTTGGCTTAAAGTAGAATTTATTTGATGTTGAAATATTCAATTTTGTTTTCATTTTACTCACTAGCATGGCAAATATTTTTCCATTCTTTTAATTTTTACCTTGTATAGTTTTGGCGGCTGGTTTCTTTCACGTAGCATGCTTCTAAGGTGCATCCGTGTTGCAGCATACGTCATTAGTCTATTACTTTTATTTCGAACATATTCCATTGCATACATTTACTACATGTTGTTTATTCATTTACCAGTCAGTGAACATATAGATCATTTTCAGTTGCACTTATTAAGAATAATGACATTAAACACCAATGTACAAATCAGTGTATATACGTAGGTTTTTATTTCTCTTGAATTGATAACTAGGATTGAAATTGCTGATCCATGTGGTCAATTTGTGTTTATTTAAAACATAACCAATTTCTTTTTCAAAGTGGCTGAAAAATTTTGCATTTCAGGTAACTCCACAAAGTTGCCAACACTTTTTATTGTCTCTCTTTCTGTCTTTCAATTAATGAGGCAGGAGAATCACTTGAACCCAGGAGGCAGAAGTTGCTGTGAGCGGAGACTGCACCATTGCACTCCAGCCTGGGCAACAAGAGCGAAACTCTGTCTTAAAAAAAATAATAATAATTAATTTAATATTTTATTTTATCTTCTTATTGATTTAGTTGCTTCATTATTTTACTGATTGCCTTAATGTTCATAATATATGTCCATAGCTTATCAATGACCATCTTTTAATAGAACCCTAGAATGGTATACATCCATTTCTCTTCTCCTGAGTTTTTGGATACTATAGAGATACAGTAGCCCCAAACATTGTTATTATTTTTGTTTAAACTGTCATTTTTAAATGGATTAAATAATAAGAAAATTGTATTTACTCATTTGGTTGTCACTACCGTTTATTTCTCTGTATAGATTCATATTTCCATCTGATGTCATTTGCGTTCTCCCTGAAAAACTTCCTTTAACATTCACTATAGTGCAGATTGCTAGAGATGATTTCTTCAGTAATTCTACATCTATAATTGTCGTTTTCACTTATTTTGAAGGATATTTTTATTATATATAGAATTTGGGATCATCCATTGTTTTTGTTATTGTTTTGGCATTTTAAAGATATTGCTCTCCTAGCTTATCACTTGTATTTTTTCCAGTATTAATCAGCTGCCTTCCTTATATTTGTTACTCTCTGTACAAAAGTGTCTTTTACTTATGACTGCTATTAAAATTTTGACTCCATCACTGATTTTCAGCATTTCGATTATGTTTTTATTTGGCGTAGTCCTCTTTGTATTTTAGTGCTGAGGATTTGTTGAGATGTGGTTTCATGATTTTCATCAAACTTAGAAAACTTTATTCCATCATGTCTCCAATTATTTTTTCTGTCTTCTGATCCCCTTTTCTTCTTCTTCAGAGACTCCAAATTCAAAGTATATGAACTCACCTGAAGTTGTTTCAAAAATCACTGATGTTCTCATTTATTTCATTCTAATTTGTTCTTTATTATTATGGACTGAGTTCAGTTACATTTTCATCTGTAATGTCTAATCTGCTGTCAGCCCTATTCAGGGTATTCTCCATCTCAATGTAGTTTTTCATCCTAACGTAGCTTGATTTGGGTCTTTTTAATACATGTCCCTGACTTTTCTGCAGACAGCAGACAGTTATAATACATGTTTTTAATTTCCATTTATGTATATTTGAACACTTGTGTAAATACTGTCAATTCTGGGTCACTTTTAATTGGCTAAAATCATCATTATGGTTTATGTTTTTCTGCTCCTGTTTATGCCTAGTCATCTTTCAATATTTGATGTGCTTTTTACTTTTTGGTGCTAGGTATATTTGGGTTTCTATAAACATTCTTAAACTTATTTCTGGTTGCAATTAAGTTAGTTGAACAGATTAACCCTCTGAGTTCTGCACGTGAGGTTTCTTTGGCAGATCATGGCATTGCTAGGTATAAAGCAAATTATTCCTCATTGTGAATTATGGTTAAAAACTTACGATACCAGTGAGCTTTTGCTTTGTTCAAATCTAGTAGGCACTATTCATAGCTGTCTTAAGATGGTAATCGACAGTAATCATGTGACTTACATGGTTTGTTTCTGCCTCTTTTGTATTATTGTCCTCCATTTCTTGATGTTCAGTGTCTTGAAAACCAGAGTTATATATTTTGTATTTTGTTCCTGTTTCAGATGAGAAAGTAACTTGGATCCCATAACTCTATATTGGCCAGAAGCAGAAAAATGTATTTATTATTTTTATTATTTTATTATTCTTCGTTTATCATTTTGTTATTCCTAGCCTTGCCAGCATCATTCTTTAACCTCAGAATCCCAAACGTAAGTGAACACTCAAGCAAAGTGTGACCACAGTGAGAGAAGGTCTCTCTCAGCCTCTGTTCTTTATAGTACTCTTATTAATTAAACTAAGATTAGACTTGTAGTAGTAATATCACAGTATTAACTGAATTTTATATCTCTTCACTAGCAGGGGTGACTTACTCTGGTCTTATTTTTAATCAGACATCAAAAAATACCCAGAATATAATTCAGTATTCCAAACATTTCTGTTTTGATCAGTCCAGAGTTCCGCATAATCATTTTCTTGCTTGCCAGAATTGCATTTCTATCTATACAGTATAAGATAATATTTACTTATTAAAGTCATCTAACATAGTTGTCTAACAAAAAAAAATTATTTATAAATGTTGATAAATCTCTTACCTATTCTGTTGTTGTGTAGTTTTTCACAGAACGTCTCTTTTATTTCCATGAGAAATATGTTGTTTTAATATATATTTTAAAAAACTATTCTCCCATCATGCTGACTTGTCAAGATAATTTGAAATTCTAATTGTGTTATGCAGCTATCCCTCCAGTTTCATTGTCATGTGAAAATTTAAATTAACATGGTATATTAATCAAAATGACTAATATTATATATGAATCAAAATGACTCATAAAACATGTTCAACGTGGGAGTTTCTTTATTAAACCAAAAGCATTTGCAACATATCAGAATAATTTTATGCAAATACAAAACAAATACATGTTGGACAGGACAAGGGTGACAAACTAGACAATCAGACAAGTTACATAAGTTTGTTAAGTTTGTCAGTGAAGTTATTTCTCAGTATTATATTTATGCTATTTCGGAATATACTAAGCTGTTGTTAGACAAAAACTTCTGTAACAAAGAACAGTGGAAAGTTTTCATGGCCACATTTACATTTAGAATACAATTTTCATTTGCAAAATTAAATTATGGAGAGCAGCCTGAAATAATTTAATAGAACTTGAAATAATCAGTGCTGTATTTCTTGAGAGATTATACTTCACATATTATATGTTTATGATGGGTATATATGTCTGGGTATATTGAAAGGTATGATTAAATAATTTTAAAGTTGCCACAGTTGCATATATGCTGAGATAGCATTATTTTATATCCTCTCATTCATTCAACTGTTAGATGAAAAATGGTCAAACACTGTAAAAAAAAATAAAGAATGCTGCATTTTTGGTAGGAAAGAGTGAAGTGATGATTTGTCCTTGCATCTGCTAAAAATGAAACAGAATCACAAATAACAAAATTATTCCATGTAGTGGAAAAGGTAGACATATACAGGGCAGGAGTAAAATGTATATTTCTCTAATGTACCTTATGATTTTAAATTTCACATCATATGAATCCATTACTTTGTCAAAAAAGAAAACTTGATTTAAGAATAATACTATAGAAAAAAGATTTTGACAGCCTATAAGATACAGTCTTTCATAGACACATCTTTGGGAAACGTATTCCCTTCTGCCAATATAACCATAATTTGTATATTTAGAAAATCTATCTCAGCATATATGTAACTGTGGCAATTTTAAAAACATTTAATCATACCTTTCAATAAACACGGACATATACACCAATGATAAACATATAATGTATAAAGTATAGTGTCAAGAAATACAGCACTGATTATTTCATGTTCTATTAAATTATTTCAGGCTGCTCTCCATAATAATTTAATTTTGCAGATGAAAATTGTATTCTAAATGTAAATGTGGCCATGAAAGTTTTCCACCGTTCTTTGTTACAGAAGTTTATGTCTAACAATAGCTTACTATATTCTGAAATAGCATAAATATAATATTGAGAAACTACTTCACTGACAACAATTTCATTCTTATCTAACTAATGAAGATGAAGACTGAGAAGAAAAGTAAGGCAGAATCAGGTAAAATAGCTAATAATAAGCATATTCTTAGATAGAACTCTTGAATAAAACTCAAATATATGTAATTTATTCACAGTTATTGTACGAGTGATTTTATAATATAATTCTGGGAGTTAACAAAGACTTTCAATATCTTAATATGGGATATTGCGTTTCCAAATTTTATATAAGAAAATACTAGAGATCTAGTTATAAAAAATAAAAAGTGTGTAGCAATATGAAAATTATGTGTTACAAAGAAGAAAATTCAGGTTGGATAAGAATATTTGATGGTAGTAATCAAGCTGACCAGTGTTAACATTAAATACAGCAGTGTTCTTTACTACCTTATCATTATTTCAAATGCAAAAATTTGCTAAGCATAATAATTTGCTAAATAAAAAGATAATACAATTACCTATTTTCTGTTTTTACTGTAAACCACTACCTACATGAAAATTTATGAAGAAATATTTTCACTTGACCAGTATTTTTTTAGAAAGTACCACTTTATATATGTGCTTTGATTTTAAATACAATTGATTAAATGACATTTCTCTACAGGTCATAAGGATTTTGTATTATCCCCTATTAATAGTATGTTTACACGAAGTGTGACCTAAGGGTCATTAAGCAGTATCTTCTTTTAGCTTTCCTCTACTTCATTTACAGGCAAAAGGATCAGTTTTTTTTTTTTTTTTTTTTTTTTTAAGATAAAATTTTGGGATTGTGATTACGTTGAGGAATCCTACAGGATATGGAGTTCAGTCATTACTAGCTAAAAGAATCATAGAAAGAAGCACATGAACTTTGTTTTTGGGCTTCTTGGAAGTCTGAAATCTAATCAGGATTAATTTCCTATATAAAACATTTGTGCGATGTTTCAGATACCTTTAGTTTCTCTCTTCTCATTACTATTTTTACCATTCTTTTTTAGTAATACAGTCTCAAGTTCTAGATGGACATATAACCAACTGCCCAGCTCAAGGTTACACATTTTCCTTGCAACCAAGTGTGTTTGAGTTTTACACAGTGAGATGTAAGTTGAGGTGTTGTGTACAATTCCAAATGATACATACCAAAGAATGAAATTAGAGCCTTATAGCCTACCATACATAAAAATCAACTCAAAATGGATTCAAGATGTAAACCAAATATGCAAATCATACAATTCTTAGAAGAAAACATAAGGGGAAAAGCTCCTTGACATTAACCTTGGCAATGATTTTTTGGATAGTGTTACATGCACAGGCAACAAAAGCAAAAATAATTGAGATTGTATCAAACTAAAAGCTCTCAGCACAGCAAAGGAAATAACAAAATGAAAAGGCAGCATATGGATTAAAGGAATATATATTTGGTCATGTAGCTGATAGTGGTCAATATTCAAAATGTATAACACAGCTCAATAGCAAGAAAAAAAATGAATAGCCCCATTTAAAAATGGATAAAGGACCTTAACAGACATCTTTCCAAATCAGACCTAAAAATGACTCAAACATATATGA
Source organism: Rhinopithecus bieti (assembly GCF_001698545.2). NCBI lineage: Eukaryota > Metazoa > Chordata > Mammalia > Primates > Cercopithecidae > Rhinopithecus > Rhinopithecus bieti. The sequence continues at coordinate 283,302 of NW_016806721.1, forward strand.
AAAGGTATTCAATATCAGTAATCAGAGAAATGCAAATCAAAACCACTATAACTTATCACCTCATATCTGTCAGGATGGCTAATATGAAAAAGACAAGTCCTAACAAGTGCTGACGAGGATGTGACGAGAAGGGAATCCTTGTACGCTATTGGTGGGAATGTAGATTGATGAAATCACTGTGGAACAAGCTTGGATATTCTTAAATAAATTAAAAGAAGATTTATATGTCATCCAACAATCCCTCTTCTGTGTACATATCTAAAGGAAATTAAGTCTTCACCTCATAAAGATACCTGCACTTGCATGTCCACTGCAGCAGTATTCACAATATTGAATTGTGATATTAAAACATTGGAAGTGTCTGTTGATAGATGAATCAATAAAGTGTAGTGTTTATGTGTGTGTATATGTATATGTCACTGAAGATGCAGAGATAAGCCACACAGATATAAATCCTGGACGTAATGAAGCATATATTTTAGTGGGGTATTCAAAAATAGCCAGACAAACAGAAGTGATAAGACAAAGTAGGTTAAAGTGGAAAAAAAGTGATGGGAGGAGTGGGACTGTTTCAGATATCATGGTCAGGTAAGGCCGCCAACAATGTAAAGGACATAGCAAGTTTCTCGAGAGAGGACACAGGAAGAAGATAGTGGTCAGGGCCGAGCTCTCTGAGCAGACAGCTCATTGTGAAAAGCTAAATAAAGCAATGAGCAAAACACACGAAGATCCTGCTGAGAACACGTCAGGGTGAAGGATCAGAAAGTGTAAAAGCCTGTGTGTGCAGGAAAGTCAGTGTGGTTAAGAAATGGCAAAAGGATGATTGGGAATAAAGTAGAGATTGAGCTGAGTACTGAAAGAGAAGCAAGAACCAGAGAGGTCTTCCAGACCTTTTTGAAAAGGCAGAATGTGTTCTGAGTAATATAAGGAGCTGTTGAAGGGATTTGAGAAGGAATGTCTTACAGTTTGATTTTCATTTAAAAAAATATGACTCTGGCTTCTGTGTGAAGAATATCTTTTGGGAAGTAGAGCAAGAAGACTGAAAGCAGACATACTCATAAGATTTGCATTTCAGCAGTCCAAAATAGAGATGATAGTGGTTTTGACAAAGGAGACACAAGAGGGGCCGGGCGCGGTGGCTCATGCCTGTAATCCCAGCACTTTGGGAGGCTGAGATGGGTGTATGGCCTGAGGTCAGGAGTTTGAGCCCATTTCTACTAAAAATACACAAAAATATCTGGGTATGATGGGGGCTGCCTGTAATGCCAGCTACTCGGGAGGCTGAAGCAGGAGAATCGCTTGAACCTGGGTCATGGAGGTCGCAGTGAGCCGAGAATGTGCCATTGCACTCCAGTCTGGGCAACAAGAACCTCCATATAAAAAAAAAGAAGAAATTAAAAAACAAGGAATCTGGAGGAAAAGTGGGATTATTATTTTGGATGTATGTTGAAGGATGAATCAATGAAACTTGCTAGAAGATTGGTTTATATAAAGAAGCTATAAATCAATATTTTAACTGCTTTATTGACATATAATCCACATACCATACAATTCATCTGTTTAAATGTACAATGCAGTGGTTTTTAATATATTAACAGAGTTGTGCCACCACAGTCAATTTCAGAATTTTTCCATCATACCCAAAAGAATCTCTGAACCCTTTCACTCTCACCACTGAAAGGCCTAACCCACCCCTCTAGGCAATTACTAACCTACTTTCTGCCTCCAAAGATTTGTATATTCTGAGCATTTAATGTAAATACAACCATATAAAATGTCATCTTCTATGACTGGCTTTTTCACCAACCAGAATGTTTTCTGGGTTATTAATGTTGCAGTATGTATCACTGCTCCATTCCTTTCTAAAGCCAAATAAACTTTACTGTATGGATCCATTTGCCTTTAAAATCGGTTAAGGGAAGAAAACAGAAGAAATACGCATGTATTCTGTTTTCGACGGTTATATAACTGTCTTTATTAGGTTCTTTGTGTGAATTTGAATTACTTTCAGAATGTACTTGCTTTCTGCCTGAAGAACTTCCTTTCTGCATTTCTTATAACACAGGTCTGCTAGAAACACATTTGGTCAGTCTTTGTTTATCTGGGAATATCTTTATCTTGTCTTCATTTTTAAAAGATAGTTTGCTGCCTACAGTACTCTTGGTTGACTTTTTTGTTTTTTAATCTGAACACTTGGAATGTGATGTTCTGCTAACTTCTCTTCTCTGCTGTTTCTGATGAGAGGCCAGCTGTTAACCTTATTTAGCATTCCTTATAACCAATGAGTCATTTTCCTCTTGCTCCTTTCAAGATTTTCTCCGTGTCTTTGGCTTTCATCATTTTTAGCATCATACATTCATGTGCGGGTCTCCTTGTGTTTATCTTATTTGAAGTTCTCTGAGCTTTCTGAATATGTACATTATTGTTTTTTGATACATTTTAAGGAATTTTTAGTCATTACTTTTTTGAATATATTTTCTTCTCCTTTCCTCTACTACAGTATTCCTATTACACACACGTTCACATCCTCAATGGTGTCCCACAGTTCTCCTTTTTTTATTCTTTTTTCCCTCTACAGATTTTATAATCTCTATTATCTTTAATATCATTGATTCTTTTTTCTTCCAGTTTAAATCTACTGTGGAACACTTTTTCAGTCAGTATAATTCTCAACTCCAGAATTTTCATTTGATTCATTTTTATAATTTATATATCTTTATTGACATCCTCCATTTGATTAGACATTTCATCACACCTGCATTTAATTCTTCTGAATAGTTTTCTTCCACTATTTGAACATATTTATAAAGTTTACTTTGAAGTCTTGGTTAAGTCTGACATTTGCTCATTCTCACAAGCAGTTTCTATTGCCTGCTTTTTTCCTCATTTGTGGGTCAGACTTTTCTGGGGTTTTTAAAACATTTCTCTCATAATTTTGTTGAACATTGGAAAGTTTAGGTAATATATTTTAAGAAATCTGGATAATCCCAACTCTGGATTTCCCCACTCCTCAACTCTTAGAACTTGTTGTTTACTTGTTTATGTGTTTAATGAGGAACTGGATTAATTTATTAAAGTCTATTTTTATCCTTTGCCTCTTCCCTGACCCACAGTTCCTCAGATGGTACAGTCTCAGGCATGTGTACTCAGCCACCCTAGAGTGACAGTGGTTTTAGCAGTGCTCTGTTTGACTTCTCTTTCCCTGACCCAGACCCAGCTGATAAGCTCTACCAGTTGCTGGCTGATTATTGGTTGTTTTCAGGAATGCTCTGGGGCATGAATTGCTCCATGGACTGATCCAGTAAAATCCCAACTTTTTTTCAGGGATAGTTTCTCAGCTCAGTTTCAAAATTTGTTCTGACTCAGAGCTCTTAACTGTCTCTTTCCCTGGCTCTCTCGCTAAACTAGCTACCCTGTAGCCTAGCAATATGTCTCTGATGAAGTTTTGGTCTCCTTTTAACTACTTTCATCACAACGTTATTTTATAAAGTACCTTTAGGTTTGAACTTCTTCTAGCACTGTTGCAAATAAAGCTTTCATTTGAATAGGCTTCAGAGCCCCCTGTTTTACATCCTGCCCCTCTCCTTGGGCAAAATGTCTGCACTATAGCTCTGTATCTGAAAGCAGAAAAAGTGGTAAGTTTCTCTCTCAGTAAAATCTCTGCATAGGAACTGAGCACTTGTCATGGTAGGAGTTGGAGAGTGACTTTAGTCTTCTTGACTAGCCTATCCTGGCCTGGACCCTCCATCTTATGAAAGAACCAGGGTCAGGGCCACTGGACTTGAGAAATGCTAACATCTCCCTCTGCTGGGAAGATACTGTGAGATAGATGAAGGATTTCTGTGTTCTTGGATGCACCTACATAAAGTGGAATTTCCATCATATTAGACTGGAATGGGAAGGAAGAGCTTCATGGCTAAAATGATATAGACTGTCTGCTTCTATTGTTTTAATAAATTTTCTTCAATAAATATTTCTTCATTTGCTGCATGTCCTTTAGACAATTTCCTGAAGCATTAAATTGTTGTTTTTAAAGTAATTTTAAGCTATTTTGCTGGACAGCATGTTAGCCAACCTTTCACATTGTCATTACAGAAAAGGAACCTGAGACAAGGAACTCTAGTGGTAGAGGGTTAAATTACTGGGGAGCACTGTGGCCCCATTTGATAAGAGGATTATAGAAATAAAAAATAAATTGGCAAGCATGAGCAAATCAAAGGTTTTATTGGGACAGACTAACATCCAACGCCTATTGGATCTCTAAACTAGTCATATAATTAGGAATGTGGATTCCAAGGTGAATATTACTGGACATGGTGAGAATTTGGGATTCAACATGTAAATATTATTTAAAATCATGATCCTAAATGAGAGCTCCAAGATAAATGAATATAAGTAGAGAAGGAGTTCCCTCAAATTCATTTTCTTTTGTGCTGGAGACTTTTACATACAGCACGGTTCAAGAGTCTTTACTCTGAGCTCTGTGACATGTAAATATTTAGAGAATAGAAAGAAGATGAGAGAGCAGGGATATAGGCCCCCCTCCCCCACAAAAAAAAATGGTTAGTAAGATAGAAAAGTCAAGAGAGTATGATTTCACAAAAGTACTATGAGAAAAGCTTTTAAGGAAGAAGATAGTGTTTGAATGAGTCAGATGCTAGTGAGAGAGATCACATGAAATGAGGTCTGAAGCCACTGAATTTTGAAAAAAAAAAAAAATGTATATGGTAGATACTGATAAACTCAACTGAAGCTGAGTAATGAGGATGAAAGTCAGATTTTTTAAATTTTTTATTTTATTTATTTATTTTTGAGAGAGAGAGAGAGTCTTGCTCTGTTGCCCAGGCTGGAGTACAGTGGCATGATCTCAACTCACTGCAACCTGCGCCTCCCGGGTTCAAGCAATTCTCCTGCCTCAGCCTCCCAAGTAGCTAGGACTATAGGCATGTGCCACCACACCTGGCTAATTTCTTTTTTTTTTTTTTAGTAGAGATAGGGTTTCACCGTGTTAGCCAGGATGGTCTCCATCTCCTGACCTCGTGATCTGCCTCCCTTGACCTCCCAAAGTGCTGGGATTACAGGTGTGAGCCAATGCGCTCGGCTGAAAGCCAGATTTGATTGATTGCTTGAAGTAGAAAAATTGTGTAGTGCAAATACATAACTAAAGCATTTGCTGTATTGCATAGGTTGAAAAAAACTTAAATGTTATAAAGTCTAATTAAAAAACAAAATTACTACCTCTTAGTCAATATTAGTTGATGGAGACATAATGATAAAACATTTTATTGCCATACCAATCATTAGTGTTGAGATGCTATATTTTATAAAATACTAAATCTTCATGCTCTTATATATTCTGGTATAGTTTTAAGTTAGAGGGACACTTTTGTTAAACACATTTTGTTCTAGTAATATCATGTAAACTGATCCAAAATCATGAAAGATTAAGCCTACATATGGAAGAGACATAGTTTAAGGTACTTCTCCTCTTAAACACTGCTTTCCTTTATTTGGAAAATATCTGTTTTTAATGCAAAACAATGCTAGCTACTTTTAAATAATGTACTTTTGAGGACCCATAGCTTGATGGTGATGCCTCTAGTGAGGAAGTAGCATTGATAGTGTAATCAAATCATCCATGTAGGTTTGGGTTGATCAGCTCTGTATGGGTGTTTAGTAGTTCCAATATATAATAATATTCTTTGGTACAGAAACTTTATATCTTATTCATTTTCATGTATGTGTCATTTAGACTAATAATGCCTGAAATATAGTGGATGTTTAATAAACAACTTTTCAATTGATTGATAATACTCTGGATTACATAAGATTAAAAAATGATTTAAATATGACTTCAAAATAAATTAATGCTTCTTAGTTTCTAATTTATATCCAGGCCATAAGTGTATGAGTTATAAAAGTGCTATTGGGGATGGGAATATTTTATCTCCTGCGGATATGAGATCACAGATAATCTGTACACATTTCCCTGTGTAAAACTACACTCAGATCAAAATCCTAAAATCAGTAGTTACTCTTAAATATACATGAATTTGTTAAATTTTTAATCATTAGAATGATTTTAAGATTCTTTGTTATTTGTGGAATAAATTTACATTATATGAAAATGATGATAGTTTTATCTCTAATTCTCCTGTGCATAATGCACATAGCATCATTTACCTTTCGTTTTCTAACATAAATCGGTATTTACATATTGCCCTTGTATTCAGAGACCTTGGTAAGTTCACGTCTTAACTCTAAGTGTTTCTTTGTGAATTCCTTGGAGCTTTTACATAGAGTCATTTCGTCTGGGAGTAACTTAGCTTTGTTTCTTTCCAATTCTTAAAATATTCAATACTTTTATTTCAGTCGAGTTTTATTCCTCTGGTTAGGACCTCCAGAATAATGTGGAATATAACTTAATAGGCATTGTTTTCTCCTTTCTTAGTTCACAAGGAAAGCTTTCAATATTTCACTATTATCAAGTGTTTAATACATAGATGTAGATTCCTTTAGAGGTTAGGATGGCATGTTTGGTAAACGCTTTTCTCATGGGTGGTGTTAAATTTTGTGAAACAATTTTTGTAACTATGCTGAGATAATACTCTGTGTTCTCTTTCAAACTCTCAAGGTAGTTAAAATATTTATTAATTTTCTAGTATAAACCACCTTTATATTCCCAGAGTAAATATAGTGTGCAAATGTTGAGCATAGGATTTTAATTTTATGAGTAAAATTATCTCGTAATTTTTATTTCATGTATTATCTCTGTTGAGTTTTGTGGGAAAATTTTACTAACTTCATGAGATCAGTTGGAGAGTGTTCCCATTTTTATTCTGTTCTCAGTAAGAGGTATAATTTTCTAATTATTTTCTTCCTGAAAACCTAGAATCTGCGTATGTGTGTACATGTAAAAATTTTTAACTATTTCTGTAATTTCTAGAATACTACACAAGTATCCAGGTTTTCTATTGCTTATTAAGTCAATTTGGTAATATTTTCTAGGCATCTACTCAAGTCTACAAACGTTTTAAATTTATAATATAAAGTTGCCATGAAATATTTATACCATTTTAATACCTGCAATATTTGTAATAATGTGTTTTTATTACTATTATTTGTGAATGTTTAATTTTTTTCTTTACAACACATTAGTCTTTTTTTTTTTTTCTTGAGATGGAGTTTTGCTCTTTGCTGCCCAGGCTGGAGTGCAGTGGCATGATCTCAGTTCACTGCAAACTCCACCTCCTGGGTTCAAGTGATTCTCCTGTCACTGCCTCCCAAGTAGCTGGGATTACAGGCGACTGCCTCCCCGCTCAGCTAATTTTTGTATTTTTAGTAGAGATGGGGTTTTACCATGTTGACCAGGCTGGTCTTGGACTTCTGACCTCAGGTGATCTGCCCCCTCGGCCTCCCAAAATGCTGGGATTATAGGCATGAGCCATCACACCTGGCCACACAATAATCAGTTTTATTGCTTATTGTAAGAAATCTACTTTTGTCATCCCTGATCTAACATATTTTATGCTATATTTCATTTCATTAATTCCTGTTCTTGTCTTTATTATTTTACCATCTACATTTTGTGAGAAAACCTTCATACTGTAATATTCTCTTCCCTTTTGCAAATTGAGAAGGAGCAGAGAGACCAAAGAATTAGTTGGACGAGTCCAGCTGGATGAGTAGATGAGTTTATTAGGGCTTCCATACAGGGCACTCCTGGATGGCAACAGGACAGCTTTGGAGATCCTCACTGCCTCCTGTCTCTGAATTGCTTTTAAGCTAATTTTCTGGTTCTTTGTCTACTGTGCTTGAGCAATAAGACTGATTTTCCTGGCTGGTTCTCAGATGCTCTCCAGGATGTGTGGATTCTCAGGGAAACCTGCTGCTTGGCTGGGCATCATGGCCTTGGATCACTGCACAGCCTTCAGGGTTCAGTCAGTGGACATATGCCCTTAAGCAAACTTGTGTGGAATCTGTAACACTACAGTCTATCCTGCTCTCTAGCTTTTGCATTCTTTCCTTCAATTTTGTTTGAGAGTCCCTGAGTAGAGTATGAGAGGAAGAAGTATACAGGCCTATAAGTGTACCCACGGCTTGTGCATACAGGCCACATCTACAGTATACATAGCAGCATACAAAGGAGAAACTCACTCTATTTATGATGCCTGCTAGTAAAACATCTCTCCAGTTTGAGGTTAGGTATGTAACCAATTTGAGAATGAGTCAGAAAAACCTAATTGGACTATATAATGACTCTGAGTTAACAAATAATTTAAGGTATCTGTAAAATTACTCTATTTATCAGGGATATAATTATCACAGGTATATTAGTCTGTTCTCATGCTGCTAATAAAGACATGCCCAAGGCTGGGTAATTTATAAAGGAAAGATGTTTAATTGACTCACATGACTGGGGAGGCCTCACAATCATGGCAGAAAACGAAGGAAGAGCAAAGGGGGACGTATTACACAGCAGCAGGCAAGAGAGCTTGTGCAGAGGAGCTCCCGTTTATAAAACCATCAGACATTGTGAGACTTACTCACTACCATGAGAACAATATTGGGGAAGCACCCCCATGGTTCAGTTATCTCCACCTGGCCCTGCCCTTGTCACATGGGGATTAGTACAATTCAGGGTGAGATTTGGGTGGGGACACAGTCAAACCATATCAATGCCTTTAAGAGCTTATGTTGGTTCTCTGTTGATTTGGTGTTTGCGGATGCCCACCCACCTCTGGGTGGATACAATCTCCAGTGCACCTGAGTTGTATTAATTACTATTTCTATTGAAACAGTCACTCTAGTTCTGTCATTAGAAAAACACAATATTTTAAGGCACACCATTATCATTTCATAGGGGGAGGTATCAATATACTCAACAACTGAACTTGTTGCTGATTGCTGTTGTAGTCACAGACCAATCCACAAAGACATGAGCAGCTGCCATGGTAGGAGGAACAACAACCTGTAGTTGAAAACAGAGGTGTTTAGTAGGGGACCCTCATACATGTATCCATTTTTGTAACATTATTACCATTGTGTTTTCTCCCGTTGGCCCTATAAGGGAGGCCACTGTGGGCCTTAGGCGTGGCTTAGAGTGCCACACATGGCTTCCTTCCCTAGGAGGGGCCATTAATAGCCACTTGCTAAATTCAGGCCTTGCATACTACCCACTCTATGACTGCTCTGCAGGTATTGGTGCTGCCTCATGTTGATATTGTAAGTCTCTTAGACCTCTACCAAGCATAGCTGGAACCACCTGCCTTCTGGCAGTCTTCACGGCACTCTCCAGTGCCATAAAACCAATCTAGTATGGGGGCAGTGTCCAGGCTCAAATTCAGGTTCAGATAGCCATTGCCACTTGGCAGATCCATTGGTGTTCTCAGGAGCACAGTCTGGCCACCTGCTTCAGGAGCATGGCTCGGAGTTTCAGAGATGACCCTGAGAGTTTGTCAGGCCTATTTTAAAGGCCGTGCCAACCCTACATAGGGAGCGATGCCATGTGTGGTAGTGGGTGACTTATTTTAAGTTTGTATCCCTTTAGGGAGATTCTTAGTCCAGGGCCTTAAAGACCATTCCTGGGACAGTACAGGCAATTCAGTTTTTAACAGGTCATTCGTTTTGTTGTTGTTGTTGTTTTTCCATTGAGACTGGGCATGTCAGGTTGTATGATAAATGGAACTGCCAGTCTATATTTTGTTCTAGTGCGCAGTGTTGAATACCTCCTTTCTAGACCCCTCAGTGTACCAGGCCCTAGTGTTATCAGTGGGGTCCCCATGTGGTGGTTGGCCTGGTAGGTGGCTCCACTGCCATGCTGGCCCCATCCCTGCATTCAGAGTGAATAGGTCCAAGCACTTCCTGCAGTGCTTAAAGGACTAGTGATCCGGACACTCTTTTGTTGTAGATAAGTGTGTCATTTCTGCAGGGTGTGTAATTATGCCACCCTGGAGGTGGGCTTGGCTAGGAGGCCTTCAACTCACCCTCACCCTTTTATGGGATTTTTATAGTGACAGTCTGTTTTTGGTGATGGGCTCTACTTGTTGCAAGGCCCTTATGCGGCCAATAGTTGTTGCTCTAGGACTGTTTGGTGGGATTCTGCCTCCTTCCATAATTGAGACTAAAACCCTGCAGGTACCATTCTCCTTGGTTATTTTTGCCACAAATCCCAATATATCTCTGTGGCATCTCTAGTGACTTCTAATACAAAAGAGTGCTGTGGCAGAGAGGCCCCTAGTGCTTGGGCTAGTTTCACCGATATTTTTGGTTCATCAAATACCTCTTGTTCTGTATATGTGCAGTGATGATTTTTTTTTTTTTTTTTTTTTTTTTTTTTTTTTTTTTACTTTTTGTTTATTAGGGCATAAAATGGGTAGAGGGTTTATACCAAGTGAGGAATGAGGATCTTCCAGTTGCCCAGTAAGTATAGGAAAACCTGGAGTTAGTTTTCTGTCTGAGGAACAGGCTGCTGTGAACCATGTTACCAATGACACTTAGAGTATGTTTCATGTCTTACCCATCTGGGAACTCTCGGGAACTTGATGACTATGCTAAGCCCCTATATATTTTGGGGATTACCTTCCCATTTCCTGTCTTTCAGGCCATCCATGACTATTTGTATTGCAGTCTCCTGATTTGTAAGATACTCTGAAGTTAGCATGTTATCATTAATATGGGAAAACAGGGAGACTGAGGTGGCTAAAGAGAGTCTAGACAGGTCCTGTGCAACCAGACTGTGACAGATAGTGGGGCTGTGTAGGAATCCTTGTGGTAGCTCCTGGACAGTCCACCGTAGGCCCTCCTAAGCAAAGGCAAACTGGTCTTGTGAATCTTTTGCTAAAGGTGTTAACTAGAAAAGGTGTTAACCCAAGTCATTCACAGTGTGGATGCTTTCCAGATTAAGGACCACTTGTTTTAACAATTGAGCAATATTGGATATGGCTGCATGACCACATGGCTTAGGTTATGATAATTTACCATCACTCTCTAGATGCCATCTGGCTTTTTCACAGAACACACGGGACTTTTGAAAAGGGGGCTTTTGGCTGAGCTGAGAATTTGTCTCTTATATAATTTCTGGATTGTTTGGGTGGTTTTAGAGTGTCCCCCTGGCAGATGATATTGTTTTACTTTTACTGCCTGCCTGGGCACACATGGGCATTTTTGCTGATGATTCAGAAAATTCAGCTGTTTTCACTTAACCAGTAGTATCAAATTAGCCTTGCTTATCAAAATATCAAAAAAAATCCAATAGTCTTTATCTCAGAACTATAATCATGAGAAAGCATCATAAACTCATTATTTTATAAAAGACAGCAGGATCTAAATTATTTCTAACAAAATTGGGACCTGTTCACCTGGTTTGCTAACCTCAATAGATAATCTAATGAAGGCTTTGAACCAAAATTTTGAGTAAAGCAGGTGCTATGGCAGTTGTATTCTAAAATCTCTTTTACTTTTTATTTCCTTTAGCTTCACATGTTTTCAATATTTACATTTAGCCAGAACTGACTGAACTGTATAAGAAAAACAAAATCAGCCAGCCGCGGTGGCTCACGCCTGTAAACCCAGCCTTTAGGAGGCCGAGGCAGGTGGATCATCTGAGGTCAGGAGTTCGAGACCAGCTTGGCCAACAAGGTGAAACCCCGTCTCTGCAAAAACCACAATAATTAGCTGGGAGTGATGGCTCATGCCTGTAATCCCAGCTACTCAGGAGGCTGAGGCAGGAGAATCACTTTAACCCAGGAGGAAGAGGTTGCAGTGAGCCGGGATCACGCCACTGCACTCCAGCCTGGGTGACAGAGTGAGACTCCGTCTCAAAAAAAAAAAAAAAAAAGCAAAAAAAAAAAGAAGAAAAACAAAATCTCCAAGTGGCCTCGATTTGGCAGTAACATTAACAGTGAGTTTTATCTCAAGACCAGTAATTTAAAAACAGACCCAAAGCACACAGAAAAGGAAACAGAGCCACGGGGTGCGGTGGCTCACTCACGCCTGTAATCCCAGCACTTCGGGAGGCCAACGTGGATGGATCACGAGGTAGTAGATCGAGACTATCCCGGCTAACATAGGGAAACCCCGTCTCTACTAAAAATACAAAAAAAATTAGCCGGGCGCGGTGGCGGGCGCCTGTAGTCCCAGCTCCTCCGGAGGCTGAGGCGGGTGAATGGTGGGAACCCGGGAGGCGGAGCTTGCAGTGAGAGGCGATCGCACCACTGCACTCCAGCCCGGCGACAGAGCAAGACTCCGTCTCAAAAATAACAACAACAACAACAACAACAACAACAACAACAACAACAACAAACGAAAGGAGAAAAAAAAAAGAAAAGGAAGCAGATAGCTTTAAAAGATTTTACTTAATTCTATACTTGTAGGTTAACTGTTTGAGCTCTGATTTTTTTGTTGTTCTAACTTCCTCATCAGTTAAAATATGTGCACAAGAAAGGGCCGTAATGTGTAACCATCTGAATTGCTAGAAAATCTGGCATGCATTTGATCTTTTGCAGGAGTTTCATTCCTTTCTTCCTTCCCTGCTCTCAGTAGCCAGCCTTGCTGCAGCAACAGCACATTTGGTATTCTTATGGTTCTTTAATATCATAGCTTTTTGCAATAGGTCCCTAGTCCCCACTGGCATTTTCCAAGTGTCCCTGTACTCACCTGGCAACCCACAGAAGTCAAGCAGCCAGGCAACTCCACCCCACATGCATGTTGCTGACCACCCCGACATTTCCCCCACAGATGTTCCTTCCAACTCTCTACGATCCTTGTCTGTATACCAGTTGTTACACAAAAAACTTGCTGATGGAATCTGTCCTGCCCCGCAAAACTAGGAAGGAGCTCAGAGACCAAAGAATGACTTGGCCAAGTCCAGCTTGATGTGTTCGCGAGTTTATTAGGGCTTACATACAAGGCACTCCTGGATGGTAGCAGGACAGTTTTGGAGATCCTCACTGCCCCCGTCCCTAAATTACTTTCAAGCTAATATTCTGGCTCTTTGTCTACTGTGGTTTAGCAATGAGATTGTTTTGCTTGATAGCATCTCAGATACTCTTCGTAATGTTTGGGGTCTGACACCTGCTCCTGGGCTGGGTACCATGGTCTTGGTGCCCTACCCACTGGCAGCCAGAAGGGTTCGAGCAGTGGACATACGCCCTTGAGTAACCTGGTGGGGGACCCATTACTGCATACATTTTGAGAATTTATGTTTTTGTCCTTTTATATATATTAATTTCTAACTTGTCAACTAAAATGTTGGACTACTAATATTAAGATTTCTAATATAGTCATTTAAGGACATACATTTCTTAGTACTGACTTGGTAATATTTCACAAGTTTTGACAATAATATTGTAGTTATTCAGTTTGAAACACTTTCTAATTACAATTATTTAGAATTGGGTTCATGGCGTATTTTACAGTTTTAAATTATAAACATAAAACTTACTAGTTACTTTTGTTTTTCATTTCAATATTAATCACGCTGTAGCCAGATAAAAAGTTGTGTAATTTCCATGATGTAATATGTTAAAATTTGCATTATGCCAGAATTATAACCTGCCTTGTAAAATATTCAGTTGAAAAGGAGTACTTTATGGTAGTTGGATTAAGGTCATGTATGTGACCAGTATGTTAACGCTGATAATAATGTTTTGTTTCATAATTTACTTTTTTGTTTGTACTACTGAGAAAGCATTTTATAATCTCCTATTAAGATACAGGATTTGACATTTTCTTTCTGTTGTTTGGTCCAATATTCCTTTGTGTTTTGAAAATTATGCATTCATAATGATGCAAAATTTGAAATAGATTCTTGGTGATTCTAGTTTTTGTTGTTATGAATAACACCTAATAGATATATTAATTCTTTGTAACTACAGGTATACCAGCACAGTTCCATTTAGTATTTGCATAATATATCATTTCCTATCTCATCAATTTAATTATTTTTGAATTTTATGTTTTAGTCTTGTGTGATATAAACTCCCAATGATTGAATTTGTTTTTATATCCAGCCAGATAATAATTGACTTTTACCCTGGAGTGTTTAGTCCATTTGTGTTTAGTGTAATTAGTGACATATTTGAGTATTTCATGTTCTTTTCTACTTCCTTTTTTTGTTTTGTTCTCTTGCCTTGTAGCATTTTTTGGATTGTCTGTTATTTTTATTAATTATGTTTTTAAACATACTAATTTAGAATTATTCTATTATTTTAGTAGTTGTGCTAAAAGGAACAGTAAAAACTTGATTTACAAATGTCTGTTACTTTGTATCTTAAGATGGTTTGGGATAATGCAACCTCAGAATGCATAACCTCTAATTTATTCTTTTCCCAGTTTATATTCCATTACTTATGTGCATTTTTCCCTATATTTCTCAAACTGAGACATTATTATTGCTTTTTATATTCAGTACTTCTTACATGTACTCACATTTTCCACTACAGTTAAAAAGAATTCCTTCCCATATCTCTGATTTTTGTGCTGTCTTCATTTGTTTTTTTATGAAAATAGTCTTTTATAATTTTCTTCACATAAATTTGTGTATGATTAGTTCTCTCAGGTTTATTAGTCTGTAAATATCTTTGGGCATTCAATCTTGGACGATAATTTTGCTAGACATAAAATCCTAGAGATTGGTATTTAAAATTTTTTTCTTCTAGACCACTGAAGATATCTTTTATAGGTTGAATGATATGCCCCTCAACCCACCCCAAAATTAATATGTTGAAGTCTTAATGTTCAGTACCAGAATGTGTCCTTATTTTGGTATAGGATCTTATTTGGCAATAAAAATATCCAAGCTAAAATGAGATTAATAGGGTGGACCATACAATATGACCCCTGTCCTTGTAAAAGTCAGGAAATTTGGACACACAGATACATCAAAAGGGATGATGATGTGAAGAGATATTGGAAGAAAAGAAGTCTAGAACAAATCCTTTTCTCAGAGCCTTTAAGAAGGAACCATTTCTGCTGACACCTTTGTTTTAGACATCTAGCCTCCAGAATTGTGTTGTTCACATTTCTGTGGTTTAAGTCACCCAGATGGTGGTCTTTATTATAGCAGCCCTGGCAAGGCACACCATATTCCATTATTTTATTTCAGTTTCATATTGAGAGGTCAATATCGGGTTAAATATTACTCTTTGAAGGTAGTTTATCTTTATTTTCTCAGTGTTGTTTCTTTTTTTATTTTGGTGTTCTGCATATTCACTAAGATGTGCATAGGCGAGGATTTTAATTCTTGGGAGTAGGCTGGGCATACACGGAGCTTCTTGCGTCTGTGTCTTTCATTATTTCGTTATGAATTTGTGTGTTTCATTTACAGTCTCCTCTCTGTCAGGAATGTCAGTAAATTTAAATTAGAAGAACATGTATGCTCAAGTGTTTCAGCTACATTTGTTGAACACATTTTCTTTTCTCCATAAAATTGTTTGGCATCCTTGTAAAATAATCATTTGAACCATGTACATGTGACTACATGCATTGAGTCTATTTTTGGACTTGCTATTCTGATAAACCGATGTATTCTATATCATTACCCAGTATCACAGTGTCTTCATTAAGGTAGTTTGATAGTATGTCTTTAAAACAGGTAAACTGCTTCAATTTTGCTCTTTTTAAAGATTCTGTTAACTATTCCAGGTCACTTAACTGTCTGTATAATTTTTCAGTTAACGTATCAAAATTGTGTTATACTGGATTTATCTATGTATTCTATATATTTTCTTTCACTTTTTATGTGAATTGTTTGAAACTCTTTTTTTCAATATTATTCTTATTACAAAGTAGCTTTGTAAGTCTCTTTATCCTCCTTGTTTTGAGGTTTACTTAGCAGTTATTAATATAACCATTCTAATGTCTTATTAAAACGTTTGCAGTCTTGTTTTAGCATGTCTGTTTTTATATTTAAAATGTATTTCTTGTAAGACTTGTGAACTTTAAATTTTGTTTCTATAAAATCTTATGGTAGTGTTTAGTGTCTGTCCATTTATATTTAAAATGCAATTATTGATATATTTTCATTTGTCTATCATCTCGTTGTTCCCTGTACATCTCCTCTGTCTGTTGTTTATTTTATCCTCGATTCCTGCTCTGTTTCATCAATTGAGCACTTTTTAACATTCAGTTTAATCTCCAGTATTGGCTTTTTAGTTAAGCCTCTTTTAGTCGTTTCACAGGTTCATGGACATTGTATTTATGCTTTTCCTAGTCCTCATTTCTCTCTGTTGTTTCATTTGGAGAGTTGTTGTATACACCTTTTCAAATTCACTAATTTTTTATTCTTCAGAAGGAATTAGAATATGCTAATTTAGTCCATTTGCTGATTTTTTCACTTAACATATTTTTCAGCTCTATGCATTTCATTTTATTTCTTTTTTCTTATTTTTAAAATCAATTTATTTGCTAGGATTCCTATTCTGTTCATTCATTATGTCTATTTTCCTTTACATCTTTTAACATCTTTATAATAATGTTTTCATATCTTTGCTAACTCTAGCATATGGATCAAATCTGGGCCCGATTCTATTGCTGATTTTTTCTCCTGGTTAGTGTCAAATTTCCCACAGTTTTGCACATCTAGTAATTTTTGGAAAGAATAAACGTTGTCGTCTCTCTTAAAAAAAAAAAAAAAAAACTCTCAAAGCAGGAAGTTAGTTTATTGACATATCAACTTGCTCCTGTTCAAGTACAATTTTAGACTTTCTAGACTGAATCTAAAATAGTTACTATTTAAGAGTCCAAACAGTTTTAGTTCTAAACTGTGGCACTCAGGGGCCTCAATTTCATGTCCAGGGTGCTTAGGGAAATACCAGCACTCTGGTTGGAAGCCCAATATCTAGAATTTTGCATTGATAACCTTTGTTCATCTCACACATTCCCTAGTAGTCTGTAATAATTATCATGTAGTATCACCCTGTGCATGTATGATGCAGTATTTGTACAAAGATTAAATAGTGCTTCTGTAAGTTTTCTGGAGAACCTTGTAAGCTCCGTTCCCTTTCTCCATTTCATTGCCCCACAAATTCTATCCACATCAATTTCCTGAAATCTCATCTCTCCTCCTGCTACCTGTCAACACCAATGGGCTCTGTTTCCCTGTACTGTGATTTGCAAGTGGTCCTTAGGAAGATGATGTAATAAATGTGGGGTTCCCATTGTATTTCTTTCTCTCAGAGATCACCATCCTGTTGTCTTTTGTCTAATATCGGAAAGACAATTACAGCAAATATTTTGTCCAGTTTTATAACTGTTTACATGAGAAAACAAGTCCAGGATTCGTTTTTCCACCATGGCCTTTGAGAGGCATGGTACTGTTTGTGCTGCTAACCAATAATCCTTATGTTTAGCAGTGGGATTGTTCATTCCTACATGTCTGAAAACAGACTGGGCAATGTTATTTTCATTTGCTAATGAAATAAAATGTGATGTGTTGCTTCCAAATGAAAGATGAGGCAGTGCTCAGTTGGCCATATCTCTTTCTGTTGTTGCCACAATCTTGAAAGACTGTGTTGAGATGAAGCCTTCATCATTTGAATCTCTGGGTGATTACAGTAATTGAAGCATGTTTCCTGACCCATGCTGGAAATGAGCATGAACAAAAAATAAATCTTTGTTGTCTGGAATTTGGAAGATTTTTCTATTGCATAATAAACTAGGTCATCATTTGTTATATAAGAGCTTTAATCCAAATCCTTTATCTGGTCGTCTTTTTCAGAAACCAAACTCTGTGATACTTCTTTGGGAACCACAAATAATACTCTTCAAAGCAAGCAATTCCCAGCATTCCATATACACTAGCTGTAAAACAAAAATCAATAGTAACGCAGTTGCCTAACAATTTCACAATTTATTGTGATATTGTAATGAAACAATTATATAAGAGGATTTTTTTTATTGTTTATTTTGGCATTTATTCTTGTTCAGCATTTAATTCGCTGATTTATAACACTAAAAGCATGTTTCCACTAAATGGATTTCAGAAACAAGAAATCTTACTATTATCAAGATGAAGTATAAAATATTTTTATATAAAACCTAAAGGTCAATAAGCATAGCTCAAATATTCTTATTAAAAAGCATAAGTGGTAGGATAAGTAAATATATTAGGAGGTACTCAAGAAAAGATAGAAACTCTTAACATTTTAATGAGATAATGCATTCTTCATTTAAAATGGTTTCTGTATAAGATTTTTTAGGTTAGAAAATGTAAATATATGTACTTTTAAAATGACTTTCAGTATGATATTTAAGTGATAAATATTCAAAATAGTGTATTTTAAAATAGAGAAAAAATTTGAAATTTGATGTGGAACTTGTACTTAACTGGTACTAGGAGATGACACTACTAGTTGAATACATCTCCAAATTTTACTTCCGCAACTAAACAAGTTATGTTATATATAGTTTAGAGGAAACATGCATAAAAATAAATTAGAAAACTTTGCACCAACTCTTTATAATTGTGTTTAAAGTGCAACATGAAGATCTGTTTTTAAGATGTTATTTGAGACAAAGTATCAGAAAATGCATGGTAGAAAAATGTAGTATGAACAACCTATGCAAAACTACCCTGATAGATGTGTCAAAATGTAGCAGAAGAACAGGGGTGATAAATGAGAAAAAGAAAAAAATTCTGAGGTGTTAGTTTTTGTTTTTTTTTTTAAATGAAACACATATTAGAAATAAAAAGTAGTAAGATGCAATGGAAAACATTTTAGTAAAATATTTTCAAGAAATGGGTTTGCAGCTTCCACCTTCTACCCACATACCTTCCATAAATTATACAGCACCATTTTTGACAGTATCAACAATCTCCAAAATGAACTTAGTGAATGTGAGATTACCAGAAGACACCAGGATTATCATTTTTTGTTAAAAAGTACTGACCTGAAATGCAGTTCATCACAATCTCCTTTCATTCCTTGAGTGTTCATTGATTCTACGTTTAGGTAATAATTCTGATAGTATTTGTTCATTCATGTGATATGCCATTTTTTGTTTCTATTTTTTTCTTTATGAGTCCAAAGGGAAGTGTACCTATTTGAATGACTATGAGATGTAAAAAATATTTACAAAATAATATCTCACCCATCAACTTTGTTCTAGCTACAGTTTGGAAATGTTGCCATTTTATGTTTGTATACAATGTAAAAACAATATTTTGAATATATGTTGTTCGATTGGGCCTGTTAAATAAAATAGTGGGTCAAGGCCATCTGCATTCACTTCTGTTAGACAATGTAGTCAATAGAAGTGGGATAAAGAGATCAATTTTACCTTATCCTCTAAAAATTCATAGAGGCCAGGCCCAGGACTGAATATCACATTCCCGGTGTTAGTTTATTAAATGGCTTGCTAGATAGTCATGCAAGCCCTTTATTAATATTACTATTTTAGGAATAAAAAGACCCAAGAATACAAGTGTTAGAAATACAATATTTATGCCATTAAGATCAGGTCTGAAATTGTCTAAATAGAAATGTAGTTTACCTAATGCAAAGGCTATGAGAAAATTTGCCTCAGAATATTTTTATACCCTTCCCCACAGCATGACTTCAGGAAATGCTAGAGCATATTTTTTTCTTTTAATTAAATACTGAGGATGTGTATGTGTGAATTGGGTGTGGGGGGAGATGCAGTGATTGTTGAAAGAAGATTTCTCAAACTTCTGTTTAATAAAGGTTAAGATGAGAGATACAGAGAATAATGCATGAAAACTCAAAGAATAAAGGAAAAGTTAAAAAAAAAAAAAAAAAAAAA
>NW_016806721.1:303283-305228 GCF_001698545.2 Rhinopithecus bieti
AAAAAAAAAAAAAAAAAAAAAAAAAACAAGTAAAAGAAACCCGATTTAAAATTTACAAAGTATTCAAGTATTCCTGGGGTGGTTAATTTACTGATTCATGTAATAGGAAAGTCCACGTCTAGATTAGTTTTTCTCTGACTCCATCCAGCTGTGTCAGCAATTTCCCCAAGAGTGTCGTACTAGGCTGGTCTTTCCCTTTCTGCCCTTTCTTTCTTGTTCACTAACGGGCTGAATTCTCAAGCAAACTGCATCCATATGCAGGTACAGCTAGCCTTAAAAGCTCCAAGTTTATATCATGCTTGGCACCTATGGTCTTAAAAAAAAATGTGCCTCTTTTTCAAAACTTGTATCAGAAGAGTGTTAGAGTCAGGTGCTTATGCTTGAATCAGTTGCTTTGGTCAGAGAAAATAATACTCACAACAGAACTGGACAATTACTAGTGAAAGACAGAGTCAGCCCCACATACCTCTGTGGACTGGCTATGGGAAGTGTGTTGTCGGTAAAGGAGACGGAGGTGGAGTGACAAAGGAAGTAGGAAGCAGCAGAGGGATGTCCTGGAAGCCACTGAGGCAAAGATTTCCAGGAAAAGTAAATTAAAATGTGTCAAATTCTCCTAAAAGATCAAGTAAGGTAAAAAAATCTGAGGATTGTCCCCTTGATTTACTGACTTGGAAGTTACTGGTAATAATAACAAGAGAGAATGCCTGACTGGAGTTGACTTTAAGGAGACTATGAAAGGAGGAACTGAAAATAGTGTTCAATAAGACACTTTCAACAAGGTTTTCTGCCAAGGGTCTTGGGAGGGTGAGGTACTAGGAGCAGGGGGAGACAGAAGCTGGCAGAGGAAAGAAGAGTCAATATACATTCTTTAGAAATTTATTTTTAATTTTGTTATACATCATTAGCAAAAAAAGTTCCCCCAAATATTAATCTTATGGAATGTCAAGTGGTACCTTCTCCAGCAGGTATAAAATTTAGGAATTTTATACCACACAAAGGAGCCACACAAAGACTCCCTTAGCACTTAGTAGCTAGCACTTAGGACTTAGTACTCAAACAGCCTTGGCTTGAATCCTAACGTGAGTGTATTACATATGACATATTAGAAACATTTCTTAAATCTTAGTGCCTTGGTTTCTGCATTGGTCTAATAGGGATCACCTCCCATGATTATTATGAGGATTAAATTAATTTATATTTGTAAAATGCTTTGATTGCTGCCTAGCATGTAATAAGTCTGCTAAATGGTTAACTTGAAGTTTTGTTTGGAAATCTGGGGACAAAGTAAAGAAAAAGTAGGCAATTCCTTTTCCAGGGATCCCATAAAACAGATTTTCTGCAAATGTTGTACAATGAGCTCTTAATGATTAGCACAGGGTAAAATAAAAGAACTCACAATGTGTATTAGTCCATTTTCACACTGCTAGTAAAGACATACCTGAGACTGCCTAATTTGTAAAGGAAAAGCGTTTTTTTTTTTTGTTGTTGTTGTTGTTATTATACTTTAAGTTCTAGGGTACATGTGCACAACGTGCAGGTTTGTTACATATGTATACATGTGCCATGTTGGTGTGCTGCACCCATTAACTCGTCATTTATATTAGGTATATCTCCTAATGCTATTCCTCCCCCCTCCCCTCACCCCACAACAGGCCCTGGTGTGGGATGTTCCCCTTCCTGTGTCCAAGTGATCTCATTGTTCAATTCCCTCCCGTGAGTGTGAACATGTGGTGTTTGGTTTTCTGTTCTTGAGATAGTTGGCCGAGAATGATGGATTCCAGCTGTATCCATGTCCCTACAAAGGACACAAACTCATCCTTTTTTATGGCTGCATAGTATTCCATGGTGTATATGTGCCACATTTTCTTAATCCAGTCTGTCATTGATGGACATTTGGGTTGGTTCCAAGTCTTTGCTATTGTGAATAGTGCCGCAATAAACATAC
>NW_016806721.1:307638-351397 GCF_001698545.2 Rhinopithecus bieti
TCTTGCTAGCGGTCTGTCAATTTTGTTGATCTTTTCAAAAAACCAACTCCTGGATTCATTGATTTTTTGGAGGGTTTTTTGTGTCTCTATCTCCTTCAGTTCGGCTCTGATCTTAGTTATTTCTTGCCTTCTGCTAGCTTTTGAATGTGTTTGCTCTTGCCTCTCTAGTTCTTTTAATTGTGATGTTAGGGTGTCAATTTTATATCTTTCCTGCTTTCTCTTGTGGGCATTTAGTGCTACAAATTTCCCTCTACACATTGCTTTAAATGTGTCCCAAAGATGCTACTATGTTGTGTCTTTGTTCTCATTGGTTTCAAAGAACCTCTTTATTTCTGCCTTCATTTCGTTATGTACCCAGTAGTCATTCAGGAGCAGGTTGTTCAGTTTCCATGTAGTTGAGCGGTTTTGAGTGAGTTTCTTAATCCTGAGTTCTAGTTTGATTGCACTATGGTCTGAGAAACAGTTTGTTTTAATTTCTGTTCTTTTACATTTGCTGAAGAGTACTTGACTTCCAACTATGTGGTCAGTTTTGGAGTAAGTACGATGTGGTGCTGAGAAGAATGTATATTTATTGATTTGGGTTGGACAGTTCTGTAGATATCTATTAAGTCCACTTTATGCAGAGTTGAGTTCAAATCCTGGATATCCTTTTTAACTTTCTGTCTTGTTGATCTGTCTAATGTTGACAGTAGGGTGTTAAAGTCTCCCATTATTATTGTGTGGGAGTCTAAGTCTCTTTGTAAGTCTCTAAGGACTTGCTTTATGAATCTGGGTGCTCCTGTATTGGCTGCATGTATATTAAGGATAGTTAGCTCTTCTTGTTGAACTGATCCCTTTACCATTATGTAATGGCTTTCTTTGTCTCTTTTGATCTTTGCTGGTTTAAAGTCTGTTTTATGAGAGACTAGGATTGCAACCCCTGCCTTTTTTTGTTTTCCATTTGCTTGGTAGATCTTCCTCCATCCCTTTATTTTGAGCCTATGTGTGTCTCTGCACATGAGATGGGTCTCCTGAATACAGTACACTGATGGGTCTTAACTCTATCCAATTTGCCGGTCTGTGTCTTTTAATTGCAGCATTTAGCCCATTTACATTTAAGCTTAATATTGTTATGTATGAATTTGATCCTGTCATTATGATGTTAGCTGGTTATTTAGCTCGTTAGTTGATGCAGTTTCTTCCTAGCATCGATGGTCTTTACATTTTGGCATGTTTTTGCAGTGGCTCGTACCGGTTGTTCCTTTCCATGTTTAGTGCTTCCTTCAGGAGCTCTTGTAGGGCGGGCTTGGTGGTGACAAAATCTCTCAGCATTTGCTTGTTTGTAAAGGATTTTATTTCTCCTTCACTTTTGAAACTTAGTTTGGCTGGATATAAAATTCTGGGTTTAAAATTCTTTTCTTTAAGAACGTTGAATATTGGCCCCACTCTCTTCTGGCTTGTAGAGTTTTTGCCGAGAGATCCACTGTTAGTCTGACGGGCTTCCCTTTGTGTGTAACCCAACCTTTCTCTCTGGCTGCCCTTAACATTTAGGAAAAGTGGTTTAGTGGATGACTCACAGTTCCACGTGGCTGGGGAGGCCTCACAATCATGGCTGCAAGCAAGGAGGAGCAAGTCACATCTCACATGGCAGCAGGAAAGAGAAGAGGTTGTGCAGGGAAACTCCCCTTTATAAAACCATCAGATCTCATGAGACCTATTCACTGTCCTGAGAACAGCAAGGGAAGACCTGCCCCCATGATTCAATTACTTCCCACCGGGTCCCTCCTATGATATGTGGGAATTGTGGGAGCTACATCTATATATGAAATTTGGGAGGAGACACAATCAGACCATATCACAGTGTATATTTGTATTTATATTTCTTGAAAGCAGCTTATTTTGTTTTAAACTCAGTTTGGTTTTGGTTGGTTGATTGGTGTGGCCTTTGGCAATCCTGAACCGGGATTGCTAAGCATAGAGTTTAGTTTACAATTTTGAATCTCACTTTTGTTTTCCCTGTGGAATTTTGAATCTTTTAGTAATACTCTTCTTCAGGGCCTTGAAAATATTGACAGACATCTAAGATTAAACTGTGGAGTTATATAGAAAAGAAAGGATGATCATGCCACGTTTGAGGAAGACACACTAGAAACAAGCAGCTGTATTCATTTTTATCTTTGTTTTGTTTTCTTCGAATTACTGCTAAATACTACCAAGAGGAATATTGAAAGATTCCTCTTTTTTTGTTGTTTTGAGGAGTCTTTGAGCCTCTTTGAGGATTTTATATACTAGAAGAAAATTTCCAATTCATGTATTTGACTGATGTAATGTAGAAAATACAAAGACTAGTGTTTAAATTACTGAATTCTCTCTCCTTGTCAGCCAAAGATGACTTGGCTGTTGATTAAGACTGCAACAGATGTGAAAGTTCCAAAAAAGTGATGGAGCCAACTCCGAGAGAAACAAGACATTGGCTTTATGGTTGTCCTTGGTGATGGTGGTGGTTTTTTTCTTTTAACAATGTATGTAGAGGCCGGGCTCGGTGGCTCATGCCTGTAATCCCAGCACTTTGGGAGGCCAATGCCGGCAGATCACACAGTCAAGAGATTGAGACTATCCTGGCCAACTTGGTGAAACCTTGTCTCCACTAAAAATATAAAAATTAGCCAGGCGTGGTGGCAGACACCTATAATCCCAGCTACTCAGGAGGCTGAGGCAGGAGAATCACTTTAACCTGGGAGGTGGAGGTTGCAGTGAGCCCAGATCACACCACGGCACTCCAGCCTGGCGAGAGAGTGAGACTCTGTCTCAAGGAAAAAAAAAAAAATGTATATAGAACATTTAAAAAACTAGAGAAAATATTTCCACATATATCTAATACTTCAATCTTTTTATGGAACCTGTTATTTTGCCTCCATCTTTTCTTTTTTTTCTTGTCAGTTCTCTTTCCTTCTTCTATCCTTGACTTCTCTTTGTTGATTGTGAGTTTATTGGCATAAACTTTCTCAGAGATATTCCCAAGGAAGCATTTCGTCTTGGTACTTTAGTTAGCAAGTTGGTGTTTAAGATGACTAAGAAAATATAGCACTACCCAGATAATCCCATATCCCATGATCTACTTGTTAAGGAATCAGAGCTCCATAACTGGAGTCATCTAGACTCACTGCTTTCCTGCAACACTGGCATCATCATTAGTGGATTAAGATTGAATGGGGCATTGTTGCTCCTCTTAGCAACTGAACCCTGCCTTGACCTAGCTTAGAGAACATGTGATGTTACATGAAAAACAGATGAGTAACACAATGCATATTAGAATATAATAAAATCAGTTTCATAAAGCCTAACATATTAACTTTAAACATAAATATCCCTAATAATTGACTGCATCCCCAAGAACATATCTTGTCATTTTCCATTTGCAGGACAGAAAAGCAATGTATGTAAATGCAATATATTCAAAGATTATTTTCTGATTTAGAATATTTATTTACTATCAGTGCATTGCTAATTGCCTGTAATTTTGCCTTCTGTATGCTAATATGATGAATAAAGTGTAGTCTGCAGTATTAATTTTTATGTCTATTTTTCAATTGGATGGCTCTGCATGCATTTATTTATGGCTTAGATGCATCTCATCTATGTGTGTAAATATTTTCTTGTTTGCTTATTTGCCTTTGCTTATTGGCATTTAATGAACTAAGATTTCACCTCACTTTACCATATCCAGACACTGCTCCACTTATTTTTCTGATAGTTTATATGTCATGCAATATAGCATTTTATGTTAATAAGGTATTTTTCATATAATGACATTAAGTGTTATGCCAAGAAAAGTCTTGCTATTATGTGTGTGTAACGTTATCTAATGTACATCTATGCCATTAAAGTCAGTGATATATTTTTACAATCAATTATGCTCAGCAACTGAGTACATTTGAAAGAAGCAATGTAGTGTAAATATTGAGGTTTTATGTGTAGATATCTGAAGGATATCTGTAATATCTTTCAGGCAGTTCAGGGTTAATGTATGCTTGAGTCCCTCAGAGTAAGTCACATGTATTAACACATTGGCCTCTGGCACAGTTTTTTGAATATCACCCAATAGTTGGATTACTAGGGCTCATTGTCTTCCATGGCACAAAATAAGATTAGGCTATGATTAGAAGAAATCACACTCAAGTGAATACAAGCTGCTGAAATAATGTTTCCAAGATCAAATGCAATAACTATGACCAAGGACAATAGGTCTTCAGTGGTTTCCATATTTTCATTAAATTATATAAGGAAAGGTCTTTATTTTAAAATTTTAAAAGCATGAGTTATATTTTAAAATCTGTTGTTTTGGACTTGACAGCCCAAAAGTTTAATATTATAGTTTTAATATTACTTAGATATCTCTAGTTGAAGCTTTTCAAATTTTTTATGTGGTCCTGGAAGCACGTATATAATTTCAGAATATTAAAAAAATACATATTGCTTTTGGAGAAATTGGCTTATATGTTACTAGGGTTTAAAATTATCTTTTTTTCTCTTGTTCAATGCTCGTCAGCAGCTAGGATGGTGGGGAGGAGTAATTTTTTTTGCAGCCTATTGGCTAGCATTGGGAGTAGTGCTGAGGTGGGGTTAGGGACCAAAAACTGGATGAAAGCTTAAGTCAAGTATTCATTCAGCTGTTTAATATTCATCTATTAGGGCTGCTAGAAGCAGACACATTTCCTAATTTAAGGATATTTTTGAATACAAAGATGGATGTCCTCCTTTGAGCTCCTAGGTGTCATATATCTAATAAATAATGTGAATATATAAAGACAAATGAAAAGAACTATGCACAACATGTGTGATTCCTACTTCCCTGACTCAGCTGGGTTCTGTCTGATAAGAGCTTTTCATATAAATAGAAGATGAGGAATATTTCTAATCTTAATAGGAGTGAGAACTATAGATCCATATGCCAAACGTGTTATGCCCAAAGAAAGAAATTGGTATTATGGGAAGATCACTTATCGCTGTCCATTATCTCATATTTCTTCCTCCTCAGTTAATATTCATCTTCAAGGCCCAGTTAGATTTTCTTGCCAAAGCCTAATGCTCAAACTAATTGTGTTTTCCAAATATGGAAGCTGACTTTGAGTTTTGTGTATCGATTAGTGTGTAGAATTGGCCAATAAGTTGGTTTTGTAATTACATTTATTTAATACAGTTTTTCAATAAATCAGGAAAATTATTTTTTGGAAGGTACATTACAGACCACTAAGAAAATTATATATATAATTTCAAGATGTACTATAAAATTGATTAAAATTCAGTTATATCAAAGGGTAGAAAACATCAATATTAGAATCTATGGCATGTAGACTAACTAAAGATTCATAATTGAATAATGCTTAACAAGTCCCCCGTGAAGTGGCAAGCATGGGTACTATTGTCTGCCCTGCAAAGGGAAGGCATGAGAGTCACTCAGTCCACAAGTACTTATTAAACATCCAGCAGGTGCCAGGTATGATGCCAAGTTTTCAGCCTGCAACAGAGAACAAAGCAAACATTGTCTCTTTTTGTGGATATGTGAAGGGCTCTTAACTGGCTAAACTCATACACTATGTCAGGCATCTAGAGGTCACCTGTATGTCTAACCAGCCTAGCACAGAAATATGTTACCAAATTAGCCTCTTGAAAATGGTGACACTTTAAAAATACTAACTCAGATGCAAAAAATACAGAAGAGATAAATTAAATAATATATGCATTTCTAGTCTGTTTCCAAAAAGTACATGTTAATGGTTTCCTGCATACCAGTTTCATTTTTAAACCTTTCCTCTGACCGTAGGAGCTGATGCTGTGGAAGCTCAGTGTAAGAGATTTGAAGTGAGAGCCAGTGAAGATGGCAGGGTGCTGTTTTCTGCAGATGAAGATGAGATTACCATTGGTGCTGAAAAGCTGAAAGTTACAGGTACTGTAGATGGAGGTCTTGGAAAATGGTTTACTTCTTTAAAGAACACAACTGCACAAGAAGCTACTTAATAAGATGGATAAAATAGAGTCTTACATAATCATAGCGTTTGTTTTTCAAATAGTCTTCAAATGGACGGCACTGGTTGTGGTTGTAGAAGAGAGTGCAAATATTAGCAGCCTTAATGACATAAAAATAAAGCCGTCTCTCAGGTGGAGGTAGGTGGAAGAAAATGATGTGGCTGGGCGGGGTAGAGATAAGTGCAAATTCTGAGTAAAGGTGACTAACAAATCATAATTTGGGAGTATTATTTTAAAATAAGAGACATGTGAAGGAACTAAAATGGAAATTTTAACTTTAGAATTAAGTAAGGGGGGAGTTATCATAAAAGTAAACTAAATTCATTTTATATAGCGTTCATAATTATCCTCAAAAGTATGTAAATAACAAACTAATGCTATGCATGTATTATTTCAAAATCATTATTATAATATTGGGGTCATTAAAGTCAACCAACAGCTGAAATTAAAATTTTAAAAAAGGTAAAAGTGGGACCAGGAGTGGCAAATAATTTGATGACAGTTTTAAGCACAATCTCTTCTGAATTACTTGATTCACAACCATGAGAAATTTTATTTTGATAACATATTTAACAATCCTTTGAAAGTACCCAAGGAGGTCTACATTTTAAAAAACAAAAAGAAAATAATAAAGTATAGTTGACTTAATGTTTCCCAAACTTGAGTTTGGAAACAGCTCTTGAGTATCTATCCATATTAATTTGGGTCAAACAGTTCTGTGGGTCATGTGAGAGCAGTTAGCATGGCAGTTGAAGAACATCAACTCTGTTCTTGAGCTGTTTGGGTTGAATCCTGCCTCTGCCTCAATATATTCAATTTTCAATGCCTCTGTTTTTCCCTCATCTAAATGACTGAAATGATAGTAACTTTAGCGGTCAAATTAAATGCATGTGTGTGCATTTGTGTGATGAGAATGTGCTCAGTCCGTAATGAAGATGTTGTGTTGGCTCTTTATATTTATTAATGATGATAATATTGATATTACAAATGTCGGAGACAAGAGGGCTTGTGTTGATTTCGAGAAAGGTGTGTTAAACTAATGCAGGAACAGAAAGCCAAATACCACATGTTATCATTTGTAAGTGGGAGCTATAAGTGATGAGAACACATGGACACATAGAGGGGAGCAACACACAAATAATCTGTACAACAAACCCCCATGACACACGTTTACCTCTGTAATAAACCTGCACATGTACTCCTGAACTTAAAAATTTCAAAAGGCATATTGGCTGGACATAGTGGCTCATGCCTATAATCCCAGCACTTTGGGAAATAGAGGTGAGAGAATCGCTTGGTTCAAGTCCAGCCTGGGCAATATAGTGAGACCATGTGTCTACCACAGTTGTTTACAATGAACCAGGCATGAAGGTGGGTGTCCACAGTCCCAGCTACTCAGGAGGCTGATGTGGGAGGATAGCTTGAGTCCAGAAGGTCAAGGCTGCAGTGAGCCAAGATCATGCCAGTGCAGTCTAGCACAAGTGACAGAGACAGACCCTCTCTCAAAAATATATACAATAAAATAAAAAGATATGTTATTAAATGGTGATGAAATTCAACAGCGATTATTGAATGGGGACCCTCACTGTGTATCCGCTGGCCTGAATCAAATCCCACCACCCTTATTCCCACCCCTGTCCCTCCTTTCCCTTGGGAGCATGTTCTGCTGAGAGGGTGGAGCCTCCACCATTGGGTGAGTGTTTAGGATGGTCCCCATGAATACTTACCTGGTTGATGTCCATTTTTCTTAAGACCTCTTGGGAAGGCTAGGAAAGGAGGCATGTATGGAGGGTACAGATTGACCTTCTTGAGTCCTGAGTTAGGAGAGCAGGGACAAAGAAAGAGAGAGAGAGAGAGAGAGTTCTGTTTGGCACAGAACACAGACAAATCAGAAAGGACATTGGTTGTAGGGCCCTGAGCACTCACATTTGAATTGCTTATTGATGAGTAAGTGAGGTGCCCTAGGGTAGAAATGCCTTCAGGGGAACTCGGCAATATTAATAATCTTTGAACCCTGGTAATGCCTATTGGTCATCACTCTTGGGACCAACGTAAGCCTGAGATAAATTTCAGGACATTACAGAACTTATCAAAAATATATTTAAGCCATATTCAGATATTCTCACTGGGTACTTTACAGTCATAAGTAAAGGGAGATTCTAGAGCTCTTGGCAGCTTTTACGATCTCATGGAATTTTCACTTCTTCTGATATTTATATTACCTTTCCCTGTCTCATAATTGTTCCAGTGAAGTAAAGGCGGATAGTCACATTCATTTTCTGCTTTTGCTTAGTAGCCCGGATACCATCCTTGAAATGTTGCTTGGACTAAGTGCTTTCTTAGCCCAAATAGGCAAGAAAGTGCTTCCTGAAATATCTAAGTTTTTCTGCTTTTCAATTAAGTGCTTTAAGGCAGTTGTCTCTTCTCTCTCCCTTTCTATTTCTCCTTTGGTCTGTCTCTCTCCCTTCTTCCTCCTGTTGCTTCTCCTGCTTCCCCATCCCATATGTGTATAAAATGTTCTCAATTGATCTATATTTTCTAATCATCTCAGATACCCCTAGTTAATTATATGTCAGTGTCATATGCATTCTGATGATCTTAATAAAATAATAAAGTTACAGCAGATTATTGTAAAAGGTTGAAACATAATACTTAGAATGAAAGAAGTACCCACAAACTGTGAGAGTGCCAGTAGCAAACAACGTTGACTTTTAACCTGATGCGGATGTACAATAGGCTGAACATTGTTAATGAATAAATGGTAAATTATAGAATATTTCATTTGATTAGAACTCTCCTCACTAAACAATCACATGTGTTTGTCTCCTACAAGAACCCATTTACCACTTACACACCCTAGAGTCACAAACATACACACAGGCACATAGACAAACTAATTCTTGCCAGGCCTTTACTCCTTTACCAGAATAGCAGATATGAAATTTATAACAGCTTCATTCTTTCCCATGATACTCCTTAAAGAAAGAAAAATAAAAAATATCAAAGGCAAATATAATTTAGAATTTCATGTGCTTAGAGGAAAAAAAAAAGTGTGTAGCACAGCATGCAGTTTTAGAGCATTAAGATTGATTAGTAACCTCATATATACTTTAAAGTAGTGCTTGAATCATTTGACAAATAACAGTACAAAGAGACAGTGACTCCAGGGTGTTTCATATAAATTAGATACCTGTGCTGACAGGACTTCAGTTAGATGTGACGAGAGATGTGTGTGAAGTTTATTCTAGAATTTCAAATTTGTGGCACAAACTTATTTAAGCAATATTTATAGGAATTAAATTGGATCCCTTTCAGCTTTTTATTTTTTGAGCGATGCCATCTTATAAAGGAACTTGTCTTTCAGGATGACGTCAGTGGATGGATTCATTTAGACAAGGGGTGTGTCTGTACATCTGAGGCAAGATCAGTTATGACTATAGTAATTCACAGATCTAGGGTAGCTCATGATATTTACATTCACTCTACCTACAAAGCAGCAGGGATTTACCTGATACATTCAGATACTCATGGGTGCGGGGGGACAGAAGTAAAATGGTAAACACATACCTGAACACCACCACCTATGAATGCCCCATCACCACAAAGAGTAATCACATGCTTAAGGTTTGTAATTTTTCACTCTTGACATTACTTGTCTTGCCCAGCAGAAGTCTGCTTGAATCTTAATATCATGATAGTTATTTGACCTTAACATGTCCTCTCTGTATCACTGAATATATAGGAGTTTTATACTTTAGCTCACCTATGCACAATTGAAAACTGTATTTTTATTTTGTATTCCCTACTATTGGCCAAAGGTATGACTGAATCCAATTATCTTTTGAGACCTACTCAACAAGAACAACAAAAGGAATAAACCTTTACACACAGAAGTCTCTTAAATTTAGTGCTTTCAGGCAGAATCAGTCAACTGCACTCTGCAGTTTCATTCGTATTCCACATAGTATATTAACTTTAGAAAACAAATTTCACGAATAAGCCACTCTGCTTTAACAAGTGAAAGACATCAGCTCTGTAGAATTGTTTCATGATAAATTAAAAGCTATTAGTTAGACTTAGACCTAGATCTGTTTTTTTTTTTTTCTGATGTAAAAGAGGACAATAGCTAAATGTACCAAGAGAAAGCATATCTATTTTTTTAGACAGTAGCAATTAAAACTGACAACCTGAAAGTATCGTGAAATCCCACTCTGCATCCACCCAGTGCCCTAGTGTTTGTTTGAAAGCCAGGAGTATCAGTCCTTTGCCTCCATTCTAATTGAATGGTTAGAAGTCTAGACAAGTTCCGATGCTTGTTTGACAACATAAGAAAGGACTTTCTGAAGAGCTGTCTTTTAAATTAAACACCGTGCTTCTGGGTTACACTCAATATCTTCTGGTTTGTTTTTATTAGTTCATCTTCTACATCCTTGTTCTTGTCTATTAAATTGGCACACTGCGATGGGGTCAGCTTTGGACTCAACCTTTCTATTAGATAGGCCATTGTTCCTCTTCGCTGTCCAAATGCCAAGAATGCGGTAACACTCAGGCAACAGAATGGAGCCACTTTGTCCAAATAGCCCGTGAAGAAATGTGATTAGGTGCTGAGAAAAGGAACGTGCAATCACTTCATTTTCTCTGGTGAAGCATTAAAGTTTGTAGACCTGGATCAGTCACTCAACTAGTTTTCTAGTTGCTTTTTAAACTTACTAAGAATAAAAATTTCCAAGACACCAAATATTAGTACCGCCTCACCTCCCTCTCAAGTCTCCAGGTGAATCCTGATTTCAGGTTTTGAAGTGTATAAATAATAAAGAATGCCATCTTCACAAAATAAGCTGTTTCCTCTAAGCACCTTACCAACAGACCTCTTCATGATTTATTTTTTTTTAAGTTTTAAATATTTCATATAGTTTTGTGAAAGCAAAACTTCTTGAAAATATCATTAAACAACAGAAAGGTGAAATGGGAGAACAGTCATAAAAGAGGACAGTTCATTCCTCCACCTCTACCTGCAGCCACCAAAAAAGTGGTTATATCAACTCTCTTCTCTTTATAGAGGTTTTAAAATTGTCCATTTGATGTTTAAAGTGTCTCTTATAGCTTTAGGTCTTAGACCCACAAAATCTCTTGGAGATATAATTTATCCTGCCATTGTATCAATAAACATTCTGATTTCCTATATATCATGATGTTAAAAACATTCATGGCTGGGCGCAGTGGCTCACGCCTATAATACCAGCACTTTTGGAGGCTGTGGCGGGCGGATCACGAGCTCAGGAGATCGAGACCATCCTGGCTAACAAGGTGAAGTGCCACTGCACTCCAGTCTGGGCGACTGAGTGAGACTCCGTCTCACAACAAAACAAAACAAAACACAACACAACATAGATTACTGGCCAGGTATGGTAGCTCATGCCTGTAATCCCAGCACTTTGGGAGGCCAAGGAGGGAAGACCACTTGAGGCCAGGAGTTTGAGACCAGCCTGGCCAACATAGTGAAACCCCCATCTCTAGTAAAACTACAAAAATTATCCAGTGTGCTGGTGGGCGCCTGTCATCCCAGCTGCTCGAGAGGCTGAGGTAGGAGGATCCCTTGAACCCAGGAGGCTGAGGTTGCAGTGAGCCAAGATCCTGCCACTGCACTCCAGCCTAGGTGACAGATTGAGACTCCATCTCAAAACAAACAAACTTAAAAGAACTGTATATATAGAATATGGCATGCAAGACTTGCTCACAGTTAATTTATCTCCTTGCTGGCCATCATTCAGCGCTGGTATTTGCACCTGGATTGAAGTCTTGGTCTTCATATATACATATATACACACATATGTACATTATATATATATATATATATATATATATATATAAAATTATGTTCTATGTACTGTTCAGCCAACCAAGGACCACATATACAATGGTAGTCCCATGAGGTTATGATGGAGATAAAACTTCTTATCACCTAGTGATGTCATAAGCATCCTAAGGTCAGAGGGCAACATATTACGTATATGTTTGTTGTGATGCCAATGTAAACAAACCTACTTTGCAGCCAGTCATAGAAAATTATAGCACATACAGTTGTGCACAGTACATAATACTTGATCATGATAGTAAATACTTACTGGTTTATTATTTACTATAATATACTGTGGTTTTTATCATTATTTTAGATTATACTCTTTCTACTTATAAAAAAGTTAACTGGAGAACATCCTCAGGCAAGTCCTTCAGGAGGTATTTCAGAAGAAGGCATTTTCATCATAGGAGATGACAGTTTCATCTATGTTATAGTCTCTGAAGACCTTCAAGTGGGACAAGATGTGGAGGTGGAAAACAGTGATATTGATGAACCTGGTTCTTTATAGACCTGGGCTACAGGGTATTTTCTTAGTATTTAGCAAAAATGTTTTTAAGAAAATCTTTAAATAGGGAAAAGCTTATAGAATAAAAGTATAAAGAAAGAAAATATTTTTGAATAATAAGATTATTCAGAAAGAGTTTAGTTTTGTACAGCTGTACATGTTTGTTTTAAGCTAAGTGTTTGGCAAAAGAGTCAGAAAGTTTTTTTTAAAAGGCATACAATGTAAAAATGTTTAACTAAGTTAAGGTATTTTTGGGAGAAAGAATAATTTTTTTTTTTTTTTTTTTTTTTTTTTTTTTTTTTTTTTTTTTTTTTTTTTCTGAAATGGAGTCTCACACTGTTGCCCAGGCTGGAGTGCAGTGGCGTGATCTCTGCTCACTGCAACCCCCACCTCCTGGGTTCACCCCATTCTGCTGCCTCAGCCTCCTGAGTAGCTGGGACTACAGGCGCCCACCACCATGCCTGGCTAATTTTTTAAATATTTTTAGTAGAGACGGGGTTTCACCGTGTTAGCCAGGATGGTCTCCACCTCCTCTTGTGATCCGCTCGCCTCAGCTTCCCAAAGTGCTGGGATTACAAGTGTGAGCCACTGCACCCGGTCAAGAAAAATATTTTTAAATAAATTCAGTGTCACCTATGTGCACAGTGTTTATAAAGTGTACAGTAGTGGATAGTAAAGTTCCAGGCCTTCACATTCACTTACCACTCACCGACTCATCCAGAGTAACTTCTCATCCTGCAAGCTTCAGAACTGGAACTGCCCTATAAAGTTGTACCATTTTTTAAATCCTTTACATCATTATTTTTACTGAACCTTTTCTGTGTTTAGATGCACAAATATTTACCATTACGTTACAGCTGACTATAGTATTCAGTAGAGTTAACAATGCTGTACCAGTGTGTAGCTTAGGAGCAATAGGCTATACCGCTTAGCCTAGGTTTGTCAGGATTTTTGTAACTGCACTCTATGTTTGCACAATGGCGAAATCACCAAATGATGCATTTCTCAGAACATCACCCTGTTAAGAAACATGTGACTGTATATTTACATAAATGTCTGTGTATATATAAATGTATAAAATATATTTAAATATATAATGACAATACATTTGACTTATTGAATAAAATCAAAATCTTTGAATCCATATTATAAAGAAATAAATAAATATCATTTTTTACAATAGAATGCCAACTAAAAGTGTACAAGAAATGATGGAATTAGAAAAGCAAAGCAACATCTGACAATCATCTGAGTCATATTTATCTCAGGCAAAAATATCAATGGATGATAAGAGTAATGGGAGAAAGTGATATGAGACATGAATTTTTTTTATATATTCCAAGCACATTTTAAAAACATTAATTTTAATAGGGGAAAAAGTAACTCCAGTGGGAACCTCTGGCTGTCCCAGTCTCAGTCAACTAGTGAAAGTAACCACCACCAGTAATGGGCCAAAGAGACATCTGGCAACATCTGATAAGATGTTAAAGGAAGAAAAAAATAACTTCTATATTATATCAGACAAAAACATGTAAGTTGAGCGTTTACCTGAAGATAGTTAGCACAATGTGAAATTGAGAAACATTTTGGAAGATATTAAGGTTGTGAATCAAGGAAAAGCTGAGAAACTGTTGAAGGAAACTGGACCTTTTCTAGCTGTGTATACCACATGACTCTAGATTGGATTCATTGTCTACAGAGTGAATTACTGGAACAGATGGTTTTCTAGTTATCTATTTCTCTGTAGCAAACTACTCCAAAACATAGTGGCTGTAAAACAACGATAGCATTTATTTTGCTCGCAACCTGCAACTTGAACAGGCTTCGGTGGAGGTAGCTGATCTCTGCTCCAGTGGGCGATGGCTGAGACAGCTGAGAATTTGGGGGCTGGTATCATTTGAAGACTGGCTCACCCCCATGCCTGGAAGTTGATGAGACCTTAGATAGGACTATCTGTCAGAACATCTACCTGTGGTACATCCATGTACCTCAGTTTCCTTAATTCATGGTTTGAAGAGTAAGCCTTCAAAGAGGGAGAGAGGAGGAAGAGAGGAGGAAGCTGTACCAAATTTTCTGAAACAGCTTCTACCATTTTATAAAAGGAGTGCTAAAGAACTTGCAGATATGTTTTAAAGCCAATCAGATTTAGCAAAGTTTGAATGAAGTCCCAAAGAATATACAAGAGTTTTTTAAATTTTGCACATGACTTTTCTTTAGGTTAAAAATTGTTTCAAACAAAAAATTGCAATAAAATTATTAATAAACCACAGGTAACATGTTTCAGAATACAAAAGAATTCCTCACATGTGTCTTGATCAGCTTAGGGTCCCATAACAAAATACCATGAACTGAGTGGCTTAAATAGCAGAAATTTATTTTCTGTTTTGTTTGTTTGTTTGTTTGTTTTTTGAGACAGAGTCTTGCTCTGTTGCCCAGGCTGGAGTGCAGTGGCATGATCTCAGCTGACTGCAATGTCTGCCTCCCGGGTTCGTGCCATTCTCTTGCCTCAGCTTCTTGAGTAGCTGGGACTACAGGCACCCGCCACCACACCTGGCTAACTTTTTGTATTTTTAGTGGAGACAGGGTTTCACTGTGTTAGCCAGGATGGTCTCGATCTCCTGACCTCGTGATCCATCTGCTTCGGCCTCCCAAAGTGCTGGGATTACAGGCATGAGCCAGTGGGACTGGCCAGAAATTTATGTTCTTACAGTTGTGGAGGCTAGAAGTTCGAGGTCAGGGTGCTAACATGGTCAGGCTCTGATAAAGACTCCTTACTAGCTTGCAGACAGCTCCCTTGTTGCTGTGTCTTCGTGTGTGTGTGTGTGTGTGTGTGAGAGAGAGAGAGAGAGAGAGAGAGAGAGTGAGTGAGAGAGAGAGACACCTGTTGTCTCTTCTTCTCATAAGGGCACTAATCTCATCAAGAGGACCCCATCCTCATGACCTCATCTAAACCTAATTGTCTCTCAATATACCATCTTCAAACTCAGTCACATTGAGGGTTAGGATTTCAGCATATGAATTTAGGAAGGACACAGTTCAGTCCAAAAGAACATGGTAAAATCGTATTAAATATTGAAGAAAATCAAAATTGAGGATACAATCTTAAGTTTCAACTCTGAAGACCTAAGGGGAAATAAATTACATAGTGCAGGTTTGTAGCTTTCTGATGGTATGAGTGTGATATCGTGCTAGATCTCTGAGATTCCAGACACATCAATGGCTATGCGGTCCTCAGCCTATTTCCCTTGAATATCAATTGCCTTGGTAAAGGGTTTATACTAGCTAAATTCCAAACAATGGAAGATTGTAGTACCTATCTGTGGCTGAAACACAGGCCTTTTGTGGTATTAAATGAAAGAGAATCCTGCAGTTTGGGTCTACTTTATTTCTCCCTTTGTTCTTCTCAGTGACAGTATCAAACCTATGGTCACTTTACTCTATGGAATGTATCATGTCATTGCTGCAACAGAATCTCACTCCCAATTACTCTGGCCAAGTTAGGAGCTCTGATTCCTCTAAGCCTTGCACTGGTGTTCAGAGGTAGGCTGGAGCTCACACTTTGACAGTCAAAACTTTCCCCTGGAAGAAGTTTTGAATAGGCTTACAGGCCAAGGTTCGTGTTCAGATTGAAGTCCCCAAATCCTGACTTTATGGGGGAAATGACCAACTAAACACTGATTATAAACTTTTATTTTGAGATAGTTGTAACTGTACATACAGTTGTAATAAATAATACAGAGAGAATCTGCAACATTCATCTAGTTTTTCTCAATGGTAACATCTTATAAAACTGTAGTACCATGTTACAACTAGGATGTTGACATTGATCCAGTTAAGACACAGAACAGTTCCATCACTGTGGGCATCCCTTATCTTTTTGAAACCTCACTCACTTTCCTCCACCCTCACGTTAACCCCGACAATCACTTGTTTATTCTTCATTTCTACAGTTTCGATGGTTTAAGAATGTTAATTTAGAATCATATGGTAGTTACTTACCTTTCCAGATTTTCTTTTTCACTCAGCATAATTTCCTGGAGATTCATCCAAGTCGTTGTATATGTCAGTAGTTGCATTTTTATTTCTAATTGGTAATCTATGGTATGAATGTATCACAGTTTATTTTAATTATTCATCCATTGAGGAACATCTGGGTTGTTTCCAGGTTTTGGTTATTATGACCAATGCTACTATGAACATTGTGTATGAATTTTGTGTGAAAATTTTTTTTTCTTTATCTGAGATAAATATCTAGGGGTGTGTTTGCTGGGTCATATGGTAGATGCAAGTTTTGTTTTATAAACTTTTTTTGCAGAATCAATATAATAGTTCATATCCTTTCCTGCAAGAATTCAATTTCTTCACATCCTTTCCAGTCTGGTGTTGTCATATGATAATAGCTGTGTAGTAATACTTCATTGTGTTTTAAGAGACAGGGTCTTGCTGTGTTGCCCAGGCTGGTCTTGAACTACTGGGCTCAAGTGATCCTCCCAGATCATCCACCTATATAGTTGGGACCACAAGTATTTGTCACCTTGCCTGACTCATTGTGCTTTTAATTTGCATTTCCCTAATAACTAATGACATTGAATACCTCTTTATATGTTTATCTGCCAGCCATATATTCAGTTTAGTAAAATGTCTATAAATCTTTTGCCCGTTTTGTATTTAATTCTTTGTGGGTGTTTTTGTTATGGTTTTGAGGTTCTTTCCATATTCTAGGTAACAGTCCTCTATAGGATATATATAGGTTTGCAAATATTTTATCCTCCTCTCGTAGCTTTTCTTATTCTATTAGTCAAGTCTTTCATGAGACAAATTTTTAATATTTTTGAGGTCTAATGCACTATTTTTTTAATGAATTCTGCTTTTGGTATAAAATATAAGAACTATGTGCCTAACTCTACATAACAATATTTTCTACATTTTCCCCTAAACTTTTTATAGTTTTGTATTTTACATTAAATTCTATGATATATTTTGGTTGATTTTGTACAAGATGCGAGTTTTAAGTCAATCCTTTTGCTTTTTTTCTGTTGTGTATTCAGTTGTTCCAAGCTTTCTCTTCCTCCATTGTTTCTTTTTACACCCTTGTCAAAACTCCATTAGGCATATTGATGTGTATTTCTGGCTTCTCTAATGCATTCTATTAATCAGAATATCTATCTCTCTGACAATATCACATCTGATTACTGTAGCTACATAATAGACCTTTACATTAGGTAAAGTGATTACTCCAATTGTATTCTTTATTTCAATATTATTATTGTTATTCTTGGGCTTGGGCCTTTATATACTGATTTTTGAATATGTGTTTCTATTCTGTTATTATATATTGACTTTAGAATATGTATTTATAGTCTTCAAAATATTCTTGCTTTAATTGCCTTAAACCTGTACAAAATTTAGGAGAACTGTCATTTTACTATATTGAATCCTCTGATCCATAAAATGTTCTGTCTTTTCATTTATTTAGTTTTCCTTGGTATCTTTCAGGAATAATTTTAAACTTCAGCATAAATTATCTGCAAATGTTCTGATCAATCTTTAAATTTGCTTTGAAGTGATTATAAATAGTATGTTTTAATTTTTTAATTTTTAATTTCTGTGGCAGATAGTATGTGTATATATTTATGGGGTACATGAGATGTCAATGCAAGAATGCAGTGTGAAATAATTACATCATGAAGAATGGCGTATTCATGCCCTCAAGGATTTATCCTTTGAGCTATAATTCAATTATACGCTTTAAGATACATTTTAAAATGTACAATTAAGTTATTGACTATGGTCACCCTGTTATGCTATCAACAGTAGGTCTTACTCATTTTATCTTACTATTTTTTGTATTCAATAGTCATTCCCAACTCACCTGACACAGCCCAACTACCATTCCCAGCCTCTGGTAACCATCGTTTTACTATGTTCACGAGTACAATTGTTGTGATTTTTAGATGCCACAAATAAGTGAGAACATACGATGTTTGTGTTTCTGTGCCTGGCTTAGTTCATTTAACACAATTATCTCCAGTTCCATCCACATCGATGCAAATGACTGGATTTTTTTTTTTTTTTTTTTTTTTTTTTATGGCTAAACAGTACTCCATTATGTATAAGGACCACATTTTCTTTATTCATTCATCTGCTGATGGACACTTAGATTGTTGCCAAATCTTCGCTGTTGTAAACAATGCTGCAACAAACATAGGCGTGTAGATGTCTCTTTGATATACCATTTTCTCTTCTTTTGAGTGTACACCCAGCAGTAGGATTGCTGGTTCATATGGTAGCTCAATCTTTTTTTCTGAGGAAGTTACAAACTGTTCTTTATGGTGGTTGTACTAGTTTACATTTCCTCTGATAGCATACAAGGGTTCCCTTTTCTTTGCATCCTCACCAGCACTTATTATTGCCTGCTCTTTGGATATAAAAGCCATTTTAAAAGGTAAGATGATACCTCATTGTAGATTTGATTTGCACTTCTCTGATAATCAGTGATGTTAAGCATTTTTTATATGGCTGTTTGCCATGTGTGTGTTTTATTTTGAGAAATATCCATCCTTTTGCCCATTTTTTGATGGAATTTTTAGATATTTTCCTATAGAGTTGTTTGAGCTCCTTATGTAATCTGGTTATTAATCCATTGTCAGATGGGTAGTTTGCAAATACTTTCTCCCAGTCTGTGGGTTTTTCTTTCACTTTGTTGACTCACCTTGTGGATTGTAACAGCAAAAGCTTTTTAACTTGATTTGATCCTATTTGTCCGTTCTTGCCTTAGTTGTCTGTGCTTGTAGGGTATAGCTCAAGAAATGTTTGCCCAGACCAATGTCTTGGATAGTTTATTCGATGTTTTCTTCTAGTAGTTTCATAGATCTATATCTTAGATTTAAGTCTTTAATCCATTTTAATTTGTTTATTGTATATGGCGAGAGACAGGGGCCTAGTGTCATTCTTTGGCATGTGGATATCCAGTTATCCCAATGCTATTTACTGACAGACTGTCTTTTCTCCAGTGTATGTTCTTGGCACCTTTGTTGAAAATTAGTTCACTGTAGGTGTGTGGATTTGTTTCTGGATTGTTTATTATGTTTTATTTGTCTACGTGTCAGTTTTTATGACAGTACCATGCTGCTTTGGTTGCTATAGCTCCACAGTATAATCTGAAGTCAGGTGATGTAGTCCTTCAGTTTCCTTCCTTTTGATTAGGATAACTTTAGCTATTCTGGGATTTTTTTGTGGTTTCAAATAAAGTTTAGGATTTTTTTTTTTTTTTAATTTCTGTGAAGAATGTCAGTGGTATTTTGATAGGGATTGCATTGAGTCTGTAGATTGCTTTGGGTAGGATGAACTTTTTAACAACATTGATTCTTCTGATCCATAAACATCAACTAATTTTTTCATTTTTTGGTGTCCCTTTCAATTTCTTCATCAATGTTTTATAGTTTCCATTCTGAACATTTTTCACTTCATTGGTTAATTCTTAGGTAATGAATTTTATGTGTGCTGTTGTAAATGGGATTACTTTTTTATTTCTTTTTCAGGTTGTTCACTGTTGGGATACAGAAATGCTACTAAATTTTGTATGTTGATTTTGTATCCTGTAACTTCAATAAATTTGTTTATCAGTTCTAATCATTTTGGGTGGAGTCTTTAGGATTTTCTAAGTATAAGATCATATAATCTATAAACAAGGATAATTTGACTTGTTCGTTTTCAATTTGGATGCCCAAATCTTTCTCTGGTCTGATGGCTCTAGCTAGGACTTCCAGTACTATGGTGAATAACAGTGGTGAAAATGGGCATCGTTGTTGTATTCCAGATTTCACAGGAAAGGCTTTCAGTTTTTCCCCATTCAGTATGATACTAGCTGTGAGTCTGTCATATATAACTTTTATTATGTTGAGGTATACCCAGTTTTTGGAGGGGTATTTTTGATTCAGCATTGAAGCCATTGGATCCTAGGCTTTTCTTTACTGGTAGATATTTTATTATAGCTTTGATCTTGTTACTTCTTACTGGTCTGTTCCGGTTTTGAATCTCTTCTTGGCTCAATCTTGGCAGATGGTATGTGTCTAGAAATTTGTTCATTTGTTCTAGATTTTCCAATTTGTTGGCTTATAGTTGCTCATAGTAACTGCTAATTACCTTTTGGCAGTATCAGTTGTAATGACTCCTTTTTTCTTTCTGATTTTATTTATTTGTATCTTTTTTTCTTAGTTTGGCTAAAGGTTTATCCATCTCTTTAACTTTTTAAAACCCAACTTTTTGTTTTATTGACATTTTGTACTTTTTAGAAAATTTTAGTTTCATTTATTTCTGCTCTAATCTTTGTTTCTTCTACTACTTTTGGGTTTGGTTTGTGCATGCATTCCTAGTTCTTTAAGATGCATTGTTTCACTGTTTATTTGAAGTCTTTCCCCTTTTTCAATGTAGGCACTTATATCTATAAACTTCCCTCTGAGTACTATTTTTGCTGTATCCCATAGGTTTTGGTAAGCTGTGTTTATGTTATTTGTTTCAAGAAATTTTTCCATTTCCTTCTTCCTTTGTTCATTGACCCACTAGTCATTGAGGAACACATGGTTTAATTTCTATGTATTTGTATAGTTTGCAAAATTCCTGTAGTTATTAATTTCTAGTTTTATTTTATTGTGGTCTGAGAAGATGCTTGATATATTTCAATTTTTTGAATGTTTTCAGACTTATTTTGTGACCTAATATATAGTCTATCCCTGATAATGATCCAGGTGCTGAGGAAAATAATGTGTTTTTTGTAGTCATTGAATAAAATGTTTTGTAAGTATCTATGATATCCATTTGGTCTGTAGTGCAGAATGAGTCATATATTTCTTCATTGATTTTCTCTCTCGAATAGGTCCAATGCTGAGAGTGCGATGTTGAAGTTTCCAGTTATCATTGTATGTGGACATATTTCTCTTTTTCATTCTAATAATATTTTCTTTATATATTTGAGTACTCCAGTGTTGGGTACATATATATTTAAAATCGTTTCATCCTCTTGCTGAATTGATACCTTTGTCATTATATAGTGACCTTCTTTGTAGCTTCTTATAGCTTTCGTCTTGAAATCTATTTTGTCTGATACAAGTATAGCAACTCCTACACTTTTTTTTTTTTTATTTTCATTGGCATGGAATATCTTTTTGCATACCTCTCTTTTCAGTCTATCTGTATCTTTATGGTCAAGTGTGTTTCTTATAGGTAACAGATCAATGGGTCCCGTTTTTTCATTTATTTAGCCTGTCAACATCTTTTGATTGGAAAATTTAGTCCATTTTTTTTCGGTTTTTTTGTTTTTTTGTTTTTTTTTTCATGGTCTTCTCTTCCTTCTTAATTTCATTCCTGTATTCCTTTAGTGAAGGTGATTTTTCTCTGGTGATAGGACTTAGTTTCTTGTTTTTTAGTTTTTTTTGTATCTATTGTACACTTTTGGTTTGAGATTACCATGAGACTTGCAAATACTATTTTACAACCCATTATTTTAATCTGGTAAGAACTTAACACTATTTGCACAAAGAGGAAGAAAACTACTAAAAACTCTATGCCTTGGCTTCTTTCGCTCACTTATAAAATTTTTGTGTTTTTTTGTTTGTTTGTTTGTTTATACCTTAGTGTACTGAGTATGTCTTGAAAAGTTGCTGTAGTTACTATTTTTGAATGCTTTATAATTTAGTCTATTTAGGATAAGAGTAGTTAACACACCACTGTTACAGTGTTAAAATAGTCTGTGTTTTTCTGTTTACTTATTATGGCCAGTACATTGTATACCTTTAGATAATTTCTTACTGCTAATTAATGTCCTTTCCTTTGTGGTCAAAGTAATCCCTTTAGCATTTATTGTAGGACAGAGCTGGCACTGATGAAATCCCTCAGCTTTAGTTTATCTGGGAAAGTTTTTATTTCTTCTTCATATATGAAAGATGTTTCTGCTAAATAAATACACTATTCTAAGGTAAACTTTTTTTTCCTTCAGCACTTGAGATATGTCATACCACTCCCTACTGGCCTGCAAGTTTCCACTAAAAAGTTGGCTGCCAGACCTATTGGAGCTCCATTGTATGTTATTTGTTTCTTTTGCAGCTTTTATAATTCTTTATCATTGACTTTTGAGAGTTTGATAATTAAATGCCTTGAGGTAGTGTTCTTTGGGTTAAATCTGCTTGGTGTTCTATAACCTTTTCGTACTTAGATATTGATACCTTTCTCTAGGCTTGGGAACTTCTTTGTTATTGTCCTTTTGAAAAAACGTTCTACCCCTATCTTTTCCTCTACCTTCTTTTAAGGCCAATAACTTTTAGATTTACCCCTTGAGGCTATTTTCTAGATCCTATAGGCAATATATTGTTTTTTATTCTTTTGTCTCCTCTTACTGTGTGTTTTCAAATAGCCTGTCTTCAAGGTAATTATGTCTCCAGCTTGATCAATTCTGCTATTAAAGAACTCTAATGTGTTCTTCAGTATGCCAGTTATATTTTTCAGCTCTAGAATTCCTGCTTCTTTGTGTTATCTTGAATTTCTTTGAATTTTCTCAGTGTAGCTATTTTAAATTCTCTAAAAGGTCATATATCTCTGTTATGTGTGACCTTTCTCCAAGATTGGTCCTTTTGCTATTTTCAGTTCATTTGTTGAGGTCATGTTTTCCTGGATAGTATTGATATTAACAATGTTCTTTGGTCTCTGGGCATTGAAGAGTTAGGTATTTATTGGAGTCTTCACTGTCTGGGATTATTGTAGTCATTCTTCTTTGGAAGACTTTCAGGTATTGGAAAGGACTTGGGTGTTATGATGTAAGCTGTATCTGCTATAGGGTGTATCCCAAGCCCAGTAAATGCAGTGGTTCCTGCACAGTCATATAGGTTTTTGGTATCTGCATATTAAGCCTTGA
Source organism: Rhinopithecus bieti (assembly GCF_001698545.2). Lineage (NCBI taxonomy): Eukaryota > Metazoa > Chordata > Mammalia > Primates > Cercopithecidae > Rhinopithecus > Rhinopithecus bieti. Next base: position 330,916 of record NW_016806721.1, read on the forward strand.
TGGTCTTGGACAAGAACTGAGAGAATTCTCTGGATTATCAGGCAGAGACTCTTGTTCTCTTTCCTTACTTTCTCAAAAAAAAAAAGAGTCTCTCTGTCCTGAAGGTGGGGGTGGAGTGACACAAGGACCCCTGTGGCCCCTACCATTATTGACTACACTTGGTCAGAACTGAAGCCAGCACAACACTGGGTCTTGTCCAAGGCCTCTGTACCTCTCAGCCATTGACAAAGCCAGCCAGGCCTGTGTCTTTTTCTTTTCAGGTCAGTCAGGTCCCCTGGGCTTCAGGTAGATCCAGAGGTGCCATCAGGGAGTCAGCACTAGAGTTAAAAACCTTAGAGTCTACCTGGTGTTCTATTTTACTGTGGCTGAGCTGGCAATCAAACCACAAGATGCAGTCCTTCCCACTCTTCTCTTCCCTTTCCAAAGGCAAAGGAGCCTCACTCAGTAGCCTTCACCACTCCAGTCCACAAGGAGTGCTGCCAGACTACTGCTGATGTTCCCTTGAGACCCAAGGACTCTTATATCAGCTTGTGGTGAATGCTGGCTGGCCTAGGATTCAGCTTCAGGGCAGTGGGCTTCCCTCTGGCCCAGGGCAGGTCCATAACACCATCCAAGAGTCAAGTCCTGGAGTTGGGGACTCCAGGATCCTGCTTGGTATTCTACACCCATGTGGCAATGCTGGCACTTGAGGTATAAGACATGGTCTTCCTTTTACTTTTCCCTCTGCTTTTCTCCAGTAGAAAGAGTTTTGCCACATAGCCAACACAGCTGGTAATGTGCTGAGTCTCACCTCATCTCACTCAATGCCCTCAACATAGTTCCTGGGTATTGCTGCTGGTTATTCAAGGTCCAAGGGCTCTTCAGTTAGCAGGTTATGAATGCTGCAAGGACTGGGTCCTTTTCTTCAAAGTAGTAGATTCCCTTATGGCCCAGGGTCTGTCTAGAAATGTCATCTGGGAGCTAGGGCCTGGAACGGAGTCCTCATGACTCTGATCAGGACTTACCTTGCTGTGACTAAGCTGGTATCCAAGATGTCCAAGGTATCCAATGTCCTATCTTTAAGTGGAAGGATGGGATCTCATTTGGAGCCATGAGTTGTGCAGCCTGGGGTTATGGGACAGATGATACCAGTACTCCCTTGGCTGTCCCAGCTGTCCTTGGCTGTCCCTGACTTGCCAAGAGTTGGCAAGTTCTTACGGCCTAGATTGCCTTTTAAGTTTATTTGTAGACACAGAGCACTGTATCCCTTGGTGGTGAAGTTTGGGTCACTGGGATTGGTGATTCCTGCCTTGTTAGGGCTAGTTTAAATGTTCCCCCTGTGGGTGGGCATCAGCTGAGTTTTGTGCAGTTTTACTTTCTGCTCTAACAGGACACTACTGAGTCCAGTGCCCCACAATTGCCATGTTCTCCCTCACCCAGCACCGAGAGTCGTTCTCCTCTCCTCACTACTGCTGCGGAGTATAGAGGATAGAGTGTAGAGGGGAAGGGTGGCATCGACCATTTTATCTCTTCATGGCCTCTTTCAGCCATACACAGTTAAATCAGTGACTATGAGTGCTCACATGATTGTTGGTTCTTATGAAGGTGATTTTTCTATGTAGATAGTTCTTAAACTGGTGTCCTTGGAGTAGGGGATGATTGGTGGAGCCTACAGTTCTGCCATCTTTCTCTACCTCCAGTATGGTGTTTCAAATTTTTGTTTCTACAGGCTTATTGTTAACATATAAAATTAAATGATTTTTAATGTGTTCTTATATCCTCTGATCTTGTGACTTTACTGACTGCATTTATGAGTTATAGAAAATTGTTTTCACATTCTTTCGGATTTTCTATGTAGGCAATCATGCCATTTTCAAACAGAGGAAATTTTATTTCTTCCTTTTTGACCTGTATGCATTTTATTTCTTTTTCCTGCTAGACTAAAATGGTTAGAAACTCAAGTGCTATTTTTATAAGGGAATGATGTGATTGGACACCATTGCCCTGTTGGTAATCTTAGAGGGAACTCATCTAGTCTTTCACTATTAAGTATGATGTTTGCTGTAGGCTTTTAAAAATATACTCTTTGTCAAACTGAGAAAGGTCTCCTTTATTTCTAGTTTCCTGAGATATTTTTATTATTATGAATTGGTGTCATATTATGCCAAATGTTATTCTTCATCAATTGATATAATCATATGATTTTTCTTTTTTAGCCTATTGACACAGTGGCTTCTGTTGGTTGATTCTTGAGTGTTTAAAGGATATTGCATATTTTGGCGGTGGTATATAGTGCTTTTTATGTATTGCTAGATTTTTTTTTTTGCTAATAATTTGTTGAGGACTTCTGTGTGTAATTATATGCACAGTATTGGTGTATAGTTTTTTGGCCTTTTTAATACTTTTTTTTAGTCTGGTTTTGGTATCAGGGTACTACCAATCTCATAAAACTAGTTAGTATTTTATCCTCTTCTATTTTTTGTAAGATATGTAGAATTTGTGCTAACACCTTTTTTAAATATTTAGTAGAATTCTCCAGCATCTATAGTTTTTTGGCTTCAATACTTTATTTTGGTCTGATTTTGGTATGAGGGTACTACCAGTCTCATAAAACTAGTTAGTATAAACCTAATTAGTATTTTATCCTCTTCTATTTTTTTTGGAATGTATGTAAAATTGGTGCTAAGTCATTTTTTTAATGTTTGGTAGAATTCTCCAGTAAAACTATCAGTGTTTGAAGACTTTTTTTTTTTTTGAAACATTTCAATTACAAATTCAAGTTCTTTAACAGTTACAAGACTATTCAGACTGTTTATTTCATGTTGACTGAATTTTAGTAGTTTGTGTTTTCTGAGATTTTTTGCTCATGTTTTTCTACGTTGTCTTCAATCTTTCTTCTCCCTGATTACTATACCCATCCATGCCCATGACTACCGAAGATGGTTATTCACTCACCTGGCAGAAAGCCCTGTTCTCCTTTTACTTCTTTTGTATTCTTCAAAGCCTTATAGCTCTCCAATATTTTCTCCCACCTTAGAAACAAGTTAGGCATGCCCATGTTATTTCTGCTTTCGTCCTATCACATCATCCCTTTTAAAGAAAGAAGATAATTGTAAACAACAAGAACGGAAGAGATAGTGAAGGAGAAATAGTGAAATATCATGTTGTTACAAAAATATCATTTTGTTACACAAGTCAAAAAGCTTTGAATTTATTATTCATTTAGACAAAATTTACTGCATATCCACTGTATGCCTGCTACTCTATTATATTCTAGGAAACACAGTAGAAAGCATAATGGAAATTTATCCTGTTAATGTAGAATTTATGATCTGGGCGGGGGTTGCTTTTTTTTAAAGGGTTAGACAGTAAATATTTTAGGCAATTTTGACCATACGCTCTGTTTTAACTACTCCATTCTGCCATGATAGTGTGAAGGTAACTATAGACAGTATGTAAGTGAATACGTTATTGTGTTTCAATAATATAATAATTTATGTTAAAGTTTTAATTTAACATTCTCATCATGAACTATTATTTTTGTCTTTTTTAAAACATATAAAACAGTAAAAACCATTCTGAGCTCACAAGCCAGGCAACAACAGGTAGAGAACTTGGTATGGGCCAATGCCAATTTGCCAAATCCTGATTCAAAAAAAGAGGGATGTGAAATCAGGACATAGAGAAAATGAAGTCTTTGCAGCAGCCTATACATTTAAGCCGAGAGCTAACACTTGCTCATGGTGTTTTTCCCACAGATGTAAAGAGGATTTACCAAGAAGCAAACAGTGCTTAAATTTGAGAGCCCTGACAATTTGTTAATTTGTTGTGGCTCTGATGTATTTTTTAAATGGTGCAAAATAACATATAGTAACTCAAAAACTTAAGAATTCTATTATTTTCTATGCCAGTTTCCTCTGTCACAGGAAATTATAGGTGCAGTTAAAGGTAATTTGAATGACACATATATTGAGATATAGTCAAATATATTCATGTGTTCACTGTCATTCATGCCTGTCATCTTTAGCCTTCATAGTGTAGAATTACTTGCTGGAATACTTCTACAGGTCAGTATGCTGGCTTTCCCTGCATCATGATGCATGTACTGGTTCTGAAAGTGTGTATGTTCTGGAGGACAAAAATTACTTGATGAGGCACTAGTCTATGGAAAATATTCTCATTATCTAATTTGTAAAATTTCAAATATCTATTTATCTAATATCTAATTGTGCCTAGTGAAAATGGAAGTTTTTTCCTGTCAAGAATATGTTTGAAAATGCAGTGTATACAAATGTAAATGTAAAATATTTATCACTTGTTATGCTCATATAACATGACCTGTAGCTGTACTTCACACATGTGAAATAACATCTTTATACATAATAATGTATTGGATTCTATCATATTCTGATGCATATTCATGTACTGAATTCTAGTGGATCAATTTGAAATAGGAAGGAAAATTGCAACTAATACACACAGCCTGAGGAAATAAGTGTTCAGGTGGCATAATACCTAAATACATTTATCAAGTAGTCAATGTTGGAAAAGGGAAGTAAGTTACATAAAATTGTAGTGCAGTATAATGTAGTGGTAATTTAAAAATACATGTTGAGGTTAATATGAGTGAAATGATGGAGTAGCACCTCCAAGCTTTCATCCTCCTAGAGAAGCATTAAAAAACAAGCAGAAACTGTCAGAAGTAAATTTGTCAAAACCCCCCAAAAAAAGAGTGAAAGGTTTACAGCAACCAAGTGAATACTGATTTAAAAAAAAAGTGACTTCAAAATGGTAAAAATCTTTGAGGAGTTTTTACTTGCCCCACCCAACCCTGATCCTGGCTGTATGGCAGTCTTCAGACACCAACAATTTGTGTTCTTAGAAGAGAGTTCTGGTCCCTGGTTCCAGAGGGAGCAGAGACCTTATGCACAAATTATTGTATGCATCTCTTATAATCTGTCTGGAGAGTACCTGAAAGAAAAGATGTTCATCTCTGTTTCACCTGTCTCAGAACTCTAGCCATAAAAGCTTCCTGGAAAAGTGGGACGGAATTGCTCAAAAAACAATGCAAGCTGAATTAATAACAGACAGATGTCAGGTTAAAAGATTAAATTGAAAATATAAAATAGATGATTAATGGATCAGGAGCAAACATTGTGGAGAATTTCTTTGGAAAATTGGGACATTCAAAATGACATGTGTATGGGGTGGGTGATTGAGAAAGCTGCACATATGCTCAAGGCAAGATACATGTTCACAAAAGAACTGAAGTCACTTTAAGCTTTCACCTTGGGCTGATTCCCAAGCTCAGTCCCCTGGCTGAGTGTTGAAAGAGTACCCCAATACAGAGCCAATCTGCAATAATTGAGAAAAGTGGATTTTTGATTCATTTTTGTTTTGTTCGTGTGTTTGTTTTGTTATTGTTATAGCTCCTAGCATTCAAGCAAACCTTCTGAAAACACTGGCTGAGCACAAGGAAAAGAGGTTCAGAGACTGCACACAAAGCAAGATTCAGTCTTTAGAAAAAAGTTAACAAAAGTCACTAAGCAAATAAACTGCCACAATTTTTAAAAAGTGTTCAACAACAACAAAAAAAACAGCAAAATTCTCAAAAGGTGGTAAAAGGTGGCAGAATCTGATTTTAGAGTTGCCACTTTATAATATTCAAATGTCCAGTTTGCAACAAAAAGTCACAATTCATACAACGAAACAGAAATAAAAAGGCTACTAAAAGGAACAAGATAAATGGACAGAAACCAACCCCGAAGAAATTTTAACAGTAGCTGTTCTGAATGGTGTAAAATGATATCTCATTGTGATTTTAATTTGCATTTCTCTGATAATTAGTGACATTTAGCATTTTTTCAACATGGTTTGTTGGTTTGCTGAAAAATGGTTTTCAAATGGTTTGTTGGCTTATGTCTCTGCCTTTGAAAAATGCCTATTTATGTCATTTGCCCACTTTTTAATGGGCGGTAGAATCGAAGCACTGTCTTCCACAATGGTTGAAATAGTTTACACTCGCACCAGCAGTGTATAAGCATATTTTTTTCTCCACAACCTCGCCAGAATCTGTTATTTTTGACTGTTTAATAATAGCTATTATCCTTAGCAAACTAACACAGGAAGAGAAAACCAAATACCGTATATTCTCACTTATAAGTGGGAGCTAAATGATAAGAACTTATGTATACAAAGAAGGAAACAACAGACTTGGGTCTGCTTGATACGGGGGGAGGTTGGTAGGCGGGAGCAGAGCAGAAAAGATAATTATCGAGTACTGGGCTTAATACCTGGGTGATGAAAGAATTTGTACCACAAAATCCTGTGACAAGAGTTTACCTATGTAACAACCCTTCACATGTATCTCCAAACACAAAATAAAAGTTAAAAAATTCTAAAACAGGCCGGGCGCGATGGCTCACACACATAATCCCAGCACTTTGGGAGACTGAGGTGGGTGGATCACGAAGTCAGGAGATCGAGACCATCCTACTCCAGAGGCTGAGGCAGGAGAATGTTGTGAACCCGGGAGGCGGAGCTTGCAGTGAGCTGATTCGCACCACTGCACTCCAGCCTGGGGGATAGGGCCAGACTCAGTATCCAAAATAAATCAATAAAAAATAAATAAATCATGATATTAAAATTAAAGTGATGAGATTGGTAACATATTGGCATTTGCTTTGCCATTGAAAAAATAGTCATTTACAGTAATTCATTTGCTCCTCAGTGTTTAGAGGATGTGTATTATTATCTTTACTCTGTAACCTGTGGTGTCAGGTTAAATGATTTATAGAAAATACACACAGCTATCAGTGGCAGACCAGGAACCAGACCTGTGCTTTCTCACTAATAATACTTCAGCCTCATTTATTCATTTTAATTTTATCTTACTTTAAGTCCTGGGATACATGTGCAAAACATGCAGGTTTGTTACATAGGTAAACCATGTAAACCTTACCTTACATAGGTAAACCATGGTAGTTTGCTGCATCTATCAACTTGTCACCTCAGTATTAAGCCACACATGCATTAGGTATTTGTCCTGATGCTCTCCCTCCACTTGACCCCCCAGATGGCACCAGTGTGTGCTGTCTCCCCTCCCTGTGTCCATATGTTCTCATTGTTCAGCTCCCACATATAAATGAGAACATGCAGTGTTTGGTTTTCTGTTCCTGTGTTAGTTTGCTGAGGATGATGACTTCCATCTTCATCCATGTCCCTGCAAAGGACATGATCGCATTCTCTTTTATGGCTGCATAGTATTCCATGGTGATATATACCATATTTTCTTTACCCAGTTGATTATTGATGGGCATTTGGGCTGGTTTCATGTCTTTGCTGTTGTGAATAGTGCTGCAATAAACATACAAGTGTATGTATCTTTATAATAGAATAATTTGTATTTCTTTGGAAATATACCCAGTAATGGGACTGCTGGGTCAAATGGTGTTTCTGGTTCTAGATCCTTGAGGAAATGCTACACTGTCTACCACAATGGTAACACTAATTTTCATTCCCCACAGTGGAAAAGTATTCCTATTTTTCCACAGCCTCTCTAGTGTCTTTTTTGTTTGTTTTGTTTTTTACTTTTTAATAATAGCCATTCTGAATGGCATGATACGGAATCTCATTGTGGTTTTGATTTGCATTTCTCTAATCAGTAATGCTGAGGTTTTTTTTTGTCATTGTTATATATTTGTTGGCTGCATAGATGTCTTCTTTTGAGAAGTATCTGTTCATGTCCTTTGCCCACTTTTTGATTTTTTTCTTATAAATTTGTTTCAGTCCCTTGTAGATTCTGCATATTAGTTCAGATGGGTAGATTGCAAATATTTTCTCCCATTCTGTAGGTTGCCTGTTCGCACTGATGGTAGTTTCTTTTGGCTGTGCAGAAGCTCTTTAGTTTAATTAGATCCCATTTATCAATTTTAGCTTTTGTTCTAATTGCTTTTGGCTATTTCACCATAAAATCTTTGCCCATTCCTATGTCCTGAATGGTATTGCCTAGACTTTCTTCTAGGGTTTTTATGGTTTTGGGTTTTACATTTAAGTCTTTAATCTATCTGGAGTTAATTTTTGTATAAGGTGTGAGAAACAAATCCACTTTCAGTTTTCCGCATATGGCCAGCCAGTTTTCCCAGCACCATTTATTGAATAGGGAATCCTATCCCCACTGCTTGTTTTTGTCAGGTCTGTCAAAGATCAGATGGTTGTAGAGGTGTGGTCTTATTTCTGATATCTCTCGTGTTCCATTGGTCTACATGTCTGTTATCATACCAGTACCATGTGAGTTTTGGTCACTGTAGCCTTGTAGTTTGGAGTCAGGTAGTGTGATACCTCCAGGTTTGTTCTTTTTGCTTACAATTGTCTTGGCTGTAAGTGCTCTCTTTTGGTTGCAAATGAATTTTAAAGTAGTTTTTCTAATTCTGTGAAGAATGTCCATTGTAGTTTGATGGAAACAGCATTAAATCTGTAAATTACTTTGAGCAGTGTGGCCATGTTCACAATAATGATTCTTACCATGTATGAGGATGGAATATTTTCCCATTTGTTTGTGTCCCCTCTTATTTCATTTATCAGTGGTTTGTAGTTCTCCTTGAAGAGGTCCTTCACATCCCCTGTTAGTTGTATTCCTTGGTATTTTATTATCTTTGTAGTGACCGTGAATGGGAGTTCATTCATGATTTGGCTCTCTGCTAGTCTTTTGTTTTTGTATAGGAATTTTGTGATTTTGCATATCAATTTTGTATCCTGAGACTGTTGAAGTTGCTTATCAGTTTAAGGAACTTTTGGTCAGCTTCATTTCTACTTTGTGTCATCCCATGCATGTATATATAATGCATTTAGATTCTTAATAGTTATTTCTGTAAGAAGAAGAAGGGCTTTTAGGATCCAATTTATTTATTTGCTAGGTTATTATTTCAAGTAGACTTATTTAGTATGCTGGAAAAAAGTGAAGAAGAATGGGCATATTTGAATACTATATAATCTAACTTTCTTAACTAAATCACAGTTCCTCCTGGAGAAACTCTTTATCTTGATGTAGCTATGTAAATTGGAAACTTAAGATATCCCTAACAATGTCAAAGGAAGAGATTAAGATGAAGGATTGATGTTATAATCAATTTGATAAAATAATAATATAATCTTGGTCTTCATTTTTAAGTGTCTATTGCAATTTGAGAAAGCACTATTTTAGTTTTAAGTCAACTGTGTATTCATTAATCAAGCTGACCACTGTCTTCAAAAGGAACTTGCTGGAGTACATCAAAATAAATTTTATTCCTAATTTCACCTGTGGGGTTTTGTGTGGATGTGTTTTGCATAAGTTGGGTAAAATTGCCATGTTCATGTAAATAATAAGGAAGGCAATCTGTCATTTCACGGTAAAGGTAAAAAGGGAGACAGAGAGAGGAGAAAGAGGGAGGGAAGGAGAAAGGAAAAATATTTCAAGCTTGCAGGGGTTGCCTGCATTTTAAAATTATTAAGTAGTTGTATTAATTTTTTGGTGCTGCTGTTATAATTACTAAAAATTTCTCAGCTTACAAAACATAAATTTATTATTTCCAGTTCTAGAGGTTACAAGTTTGAACCTGTTTTCACTGAGATGAAATCAAGGTGATTGCTGGTCTGTGCTCCCTTCTGAGTCAATCTGTTTCCTTTGCTTTTCCAGCTCCAAAAAGCCCTTATCAATACTTAATCTCGTGCCCTTTCCTCCATCTTCAAAGTTAGCAACATCAGCCAACTATCTGTCTCCGACTTTTCTTCTGCCTCTCTCTTCCATTTTTAATAGTCCTGGTGATTATTTTGGCTCCTCCTAGATAATTCAGGATAATACTGTTTTTAAGATAATCAGTTGAGCAATCAATATCATTTGTCATCCGAATTCCCCTTTGCCTATTAACTGTGACATATTCACAGGTTTCAGGGAATAGGATAGAGATCATTGAAGAGAGGGGAGAGGACTATTATGCCTACCATTCTAACTGATAATTGATTTGTTCCATGAAAAATAGTTTTACTATTAAATTGGAAACTGCTAGAAGATGGAAGCAATAGTTACCTACTACGTTAGTCTGTTTTTGCATTGCTACAGAGAAATAACCTCAGGCTGGGTAATTTATAAAGAGAAGAGATTTCATTGGCTCATGGTTCTGCAGGTGCTACAAGCATGGCACCAACATCTGCTCAGCTTCTGGTGAGACCTCTGGAAGCTTACAATTATAGTGGAAGGCGACGGGAGAAACTAGTGTATTACAGGATGAGAGAGAGAGCAATAGGCAGGAGGAGGTACCACACTCTTAAAAACAACCAAATCTCATGTAAAATCAGAATAAGAACTCACTCATGAGGACAGCACTAGGCCATTCATGAAGGATCTGCCCCAATGACCCAAATACCTCCCACCAGGCCCCACTTCGAACAGTGCGGATTACATATCAACATGAGATATGGAGGGGACAAACATCCCAACGTTATCACCTACTTTCTTGAATTCAGTATTGGTAATTTCAAAACAAACAAAGATAAGAGAGTATAATAATAAATACCAGAGATTGGGAAGGGTGTATGGTAGTTTGGGGAATAAGGGGAGGTTGGTCAATAGGTACAAACACAGAGATAGAAGTTCTAATGTATGCTAGCAGAGTAGGGAGACTATATTTGGCAACAGTGTGTTATATATGTCATCATAGCTGAGAGGACCTGAAATATTCCCAGCACATCGAAATAATAAATATGTGGGTGATGGATACCCTATAAACACTGACTTGATTACACATTCTGTGTATGTAACAGAACTTCATATATACTCCATAAATATGTACTCGTATAATGTAACAAAAATACAAAAAAAAAAATATGGAAATAGGAGTGATACTGTTTGTGCACTAGTGCTAGCTAATTTGTTCTTTTTGTAATTCTGGGTCACTTAATAGCTGCATGCCTTTGGGTGAGTTATTTACCCCCTCTGTGCCTTCATTTTCTCAACTGCAAAATGGGGTGTTATTTTATTTCTCTCAGAGTGTTGCTGTGAGAATGTTATTATTTGACTTAATATTGATTCAGAGCCGAGCACAATGACTGAAGTAATTTAAATGTTCAATAAATATTAGCTATGGTCATCAATAACGATACGTAGTAGTAGTACCAATTCCCTCTTGTGTGAGTTTCTGATCTCTTCACAAGGTCATTCTAAGGTTTAATGGCATCATGTATGAGAAAGCACTGTACAAACAGCTGGAAATTAAGACAAAGTAATTTTCTGTTCAAAATGTAGCCAAACTGAAAAAAAGAATTTGGCCTTATACAAAATGGAAGATAATTCCCCAAATTCCTTTCATGATTGCCCAACTAAATGGTATGAGCTGGTACATTTACTTATGAGCTCCTTTCCCCACTGTTTGCAGGGTAGCCTCAGGGTTGTTGACTCCCTGCAAGACGTTCTGGGGTGTTCCTTTGCTGCTGCTTCTGCTGAGTATGCTTTCTAGAGCTCTGAGAAGCAGAGAGATGCTCAGCACATGCTTGAGGTGGGAGGGAGTCAATGTGAGTCTGAGGTATTATAAGACCGTCCTTCACATCTGTGGTTGAAATCAGAGGTGAACCAAAGAAATCTGCTCATTTCATTCAGAAAATGGAATATATAGCTCTTGATCATGGCTCTGGATGTGAACTATCAACCTCATGTGACATGCATTGAAAAGTACAATGGATGATATTGAAGAATGATTTAATCATAATATAAAATTTTCAAATCTGTCTATGTTAAGTAGAATAATCATTTATAGGATCAGCTTCTCATTTACCCACAAACTGTTTAACATCGCTTCATTTCCCACGTTTCAACAAAATTGGCAAATAATTTATGTTTCATTGCATGGCTTGTTTTAAGTTTACAACTGAAAAACCAAATGAATAATTAATCAGCAATTACTGATTATTTGCTTTGTTATTTTTGGTCTTTAGGACAAGTGAATCAAAACAAACTTCCAGAGTCAAGTCTGTTTACTCATCACCCCTTTATTGTATGGCAGATGAAATAAATATCTTGGAATCGCAGGCTTAAAATGTATGTTAAGTTTTATTGCATTCTTCCAAAAAAGTTTGAATCGTCTCTCTTACATCTTTGTAATTTGGTCGTTCTTGTTGTCAATACTTGGTGACAGGACTATCATGACTTCTCAGGACAGTGTGATCTATTTTTAGACAAGATTGACTGAAAAAAGTCACTTTATCTCCAAAAGAGATAACATACTTCTATTTAAGATGACATTCAATTGAGTTACTGCTGCCTTTTAAAAAGAATGATAAACATTTTGTTGAGGTAGCTGGCTCACTTTTAAAGAAAATATCTTTAAAGTAGAAACCTTTAAGATGAGATAATGTTTCCCAAATTTCTCTGCATACTAAAGAGAAGTTCCTAAAAACAAGGGGAGAAGAAATGAAGCTGAACACAACTTGAAAATATGGCTGCTAACTGGAATTAGCCAGTGAATATGTTATGACTCTTTAAAAACATAAATATTTATGCATATCTTATGGATATATAATACTCATTTTTGTGTTACTCAATTCACTAGTGCTCTAACATTTTTAAATGGCTAAAACTATTTCATTTTGTTGAGTCGCAATAGTTTATTAGATAATTCCCTATTGATGAACATTTTGATCAATACAATGAACCTACCTAGTACTGTTCTCAACTTCCTTGTAGCTACATTTCTGTGCACATAAATAACTCTTTGGGATAAATTCCTTGAAACTGAATTATTTGTTCAAAGGGAAAGGATCCCAGAAGGTTTTCATTATTTTGCCTTCTCATGTGCAGTGAATGAGAATACAGGTGCCCGCTACCATGCCCAGCTAGCTTTTTGTATTTTCAGTAGAGACAGGGTTTCACCATGTTAGCCAGGATGGTCTCGATCTCCTGACCGCATGTTCCACCTGCCTTGACCTCCCAAAGTGCTGGGATTACAGGCGTGAGCCACGGTCTCCCGCCTCCTTAAAATCTTTTAACTGACCTCAGACATCATAATGCTAAGCAACTATGAAGTATATATTGTAGTGCTATTTATGTATCAATGTATGCACATGTATATGACATAATTTAAAAAAATCCACATAGTCTTTTGGAAGAGAGAGAGATTGCTTTTTATTTTACAGATGAGAAAATTAAGATTTCAAAAAATTAAATGAGTTATTTAATGTCGTATTGCTAGTGAGACACCAAACTTATTTGGAACTCAAATGTTTGGTTATATGTCCTCTTTAATGTTACTCTATTAGAGAAACTACATACTGTCACATTGTATAGTGAACTCACAAAATAAATTTTGCTACACAATAACTTAACTGAATGGAAAAGTGTATCTGATGTTAAGCCTGATTTCTGTTATTTCATGTATGATTTTAGTCAGTTTAACAATAATAATAATGGCAATACCAAAAACAAAAACAACCCCCCCCCCAAAAAAAACCCCCAAAATCCTGCCTTAATTTCAAAGAAGCCATGGAAGGTGCTGGTTAAGAAGGTTTTTTAAAAAGCAAGTAATACTAAAAAAGAGCGTTATTTTCTATTTCAGTGAAAATAAGTTTCACAAAATTCATCACTTTTTAAGCACCCTTATAATGGCATCAGTTTGCTATGAGTCTAAAGTGGAGAATGGTAGTGAATAAAACTTTATATCGGCTATGACAGAGTGACATGTTGGTTTTTCTTATATTTAATATTATATATTCAATATTGAATATAATATAGTTGAATATAGTTAATGTAATTTAATTGAATGCTAAATATAATATTCAATGTTGAATATAAGTTAATACTAAATTTTATATTCAACATTCAATATTGACTTTGCCATTAGTTGAGTTTCCATAAGAAGGACATCTGTTGCTCTGTTTCTGGGAACTCTTTTAGCCATTAGGCTATTTCTCTATTTATTTCACAGTCACATTGACTTAGTAAAATTAGAATTTTATAATAATACTTGTTATGTGGACAGGAAAATCTGCCCGCTTAAATTTTTTGTGGAGGAGGTTCAGATTGCCTTATTCTTCCTAATATTCTTCTATATAGATTTAGAATCGGCTTGTCTGGTTCCACGAAACTATCACTGATGATCTGATTAAGATTGCATTAAATTTATTCAAAGTTTTTGGTAAAATTATTAACTTTAGGATAGGATAATCTTACATATGGTTATGTTATACTTCTCATATAATTAACATTTCTTTAATGCCTTTTGATTAAATTTAATAATTCATTTGATAGCAGTCTCACAGAACATGCATTACATTTTTCTCAAGTCAAAGTTGTTTTCTAATTGTATTACATTTTCTGTAGATTCTTTTGGATATTTTTTCTGTAGAAAACCATATTTTATGTGAAGCCATGTTAGTTTTATTTTTACCTCAAAGCAATATACGTATTATAGATCTATATTTTTCCTTAGTAAGACAAGAACTATATATGGTATAGAGTTGGATTAAAGTGGTGAATCTAGCCAAATAGAAAACCACATTGTACTTTTGTGTAATGTTCTTAAGTGAAATATCACTGTTCTTAAATGAAATGTTTTAGTATGTCACCAATAAGTTTGACGTTGATGGAGGTTATGTTGTACATGACAACTTCAGGTGGAAAAATTTACTTCTGTTCTGATGTCCTAAACAGTGACAATTATTGTGGTTAATCATAATGAACTTTTTGAATGAACTGTCTCTATCTTCTGATACCATTCTGTAATGCTCTCCATCAGCAAATTACTATGGTGAGTTTTATTAACTGTCTGCCATTAAACCAAGTTTATATTCCTGTGATAGATCTTAAAGGAATGGTCCTGATAATTCTCAATTTATTGCTGGTTTCCATATGATAATACTTTTACTTTTTTAGAAATTTGATATCTATCCCCAGGAATAAATGTGAGCCTTTAAATTTTCTTTCTTATGTAATTCTGATACCAAAACCTGGCAGACACACACACACAAAGAACATTTCAGGCCAATATCCCTGAAGAACATCGATGCAAACATCCTCAAAAAAATCCTGGCAAACTGAATCCAGCAGCACATCAAAAAGCTTACCCACCACAATCAAGTCGGCTTCATCCCTGGGATGCAACGCTGGTTCAACATATGCAAATCAATAAACGTAATCCATCACATAAACAGAACCAATAACAAAAACCACATGATTATCTGAATAGATGCAGAAAAGGCCTTTGATAAAATTCAACATCCCTTTGTGCTAAAAACTCTCAATAAACTAGATATTGATGGAACGTATCTCAAAATAATAACAGCTATTTATGACAAACTCACAGCCAATATCGTACTGAATGGCCAGAAGCAAAGCTGAAAGCAGCATTCCCTTTGAAAACCGGCATAAGACAAAGTTAACCTCTCTCACCACTCCTATTCAACATAATATTGGAAGTTCTGGCCAGGACAATCAGACAAGAGAAAGAAAGAAAGCATATTCAAATAGAAAGATAGGAAGTCAAATTGTCTCTGTTTGCAGATGTCATGACTGTATATTTAGAAAACCCCATCGTCTCAGCCCAAAAATCTCCTTAAGCTCATAAGCAAATTCAGCAAAGTCTCAGGATAAACAATCAGTGTGCAAAAAATCACAAGCATTCCTGTACACCAATAACAGACAAACAGAGAGCTAAATCATGAATCAACTCCCATTCACAATTGCTACAAAGATAATAAAATACCTAGGAATATAACTTACAGAGGATGTTAAGGACTTCTTCAAGGAGAACTACACACTGCTGCTCAAAGAAATAAGAGAGGACACAAACATGGAAAAACATTCCATGCCCATGGATAAGAAGAATCAATGTCATAAAAATGGCCATATTGCCCAAAGTAATTTATAGATTCAATGCTATCCCCATCAAGCTACCAGTGACTTTCTTCACAGAATTAGAAAAAAACTGTAAATTTCATATGGAACCAAAAAAGAGCCCATATAGCCAAGACAATCATAAGCAAAAAGAACAAAGTTGGAGGGATCACACTACCTGACTTCAAACTATAATACAAGGCTACAGTAATCAAAACAGCACGGTGCTGATGCCAAAACAGATATAAAGACCAATGCAACAGAACAGAAGCCTCAGAAATAACAACACACATCCACAACCATCTGATCTTTGACAAATCTGACAAAAACAAGCAATGGGAAAAGGATTCCCTATTTAATAAATGGTGTTGGGGAAAAGGGCTAGCCATATGCAGAAAACTGACACTGGTCACCTTCCTTACGCCTTACACAAAAAATTAACTCAAGATAGATTAAATGCCTAAATGTAACACCTAAATCCATAAAAACCCTAGAAGAAAACCTGGCAATACCACTCAGGACATAGGCGTGGGCAAAGACTTCATGACTAAAACACCAAAAGCAATGGCAACAAACTCCAAAATAGACAAATGGGATCTAATTAAACTAAAGAGCTTCTGCACAGCAAAAGAAACTATCATTAGGGTGAACAGGCAGCCTACACAATGGGAAAAAGTTTTTGCAATCTATCTATCTGACAAAGGGCTAATATCCAGAATCTATAAAGAACTTAAATTTACAAGAAATAACCCCATCAAAAAGTGGGTGAAGGATATGAACAGACACTTCTCAAAAGAAGCCATTTATGTGGCCAATAAACATGAAAAAAACCTCACCATTACTGATCATTAGATAAATGCAAATCAAAACCACAATGAGATACCACCTTAAGCCAGTTAGAATGGTGATGATTAAAAAGTCAGGAAACAACAGATGCTGGAGAGAATGTGGATAAACAGGAACACTTTTACACTGCTGGTAGGAGTGCAAATTAGTTCAACCATTGTGGAAGACAGTGTGGCAATTCCTGAAGCATCTAGAATTAGAAATACCATTTGACCTAGAAATCCCATTACTGGTTATACACCCAAAGGATTATAAATCATTTTACTATAAAGACACATTCACACGTATGTTTCTTGCAGCATTGTTCACAATAGCAAAGACTTGGAACCAACCCACATGTCCATCAATGATAGACTGGATAAAGAAAATGTGGCACATATAAACCATGGAATACTGTGCAACCATAAAAAGGATGAGTTCATGTCCTTTGCAGGGTCATGGATGAAGCTAGAAACCATCATTCTCAGCAAGCAAACACAAGATGAGAAAACCAAACACCACATGTTCTCACTCATAAGTGGGAGCTGAACAATGAGAGCACGTTGACACAAGGAGGGGAACATCACACACTGAGGCCTATTAGAGGGTGTGGGGCTAAGGATAACATTAGGAGAAATACCTAATGTAGATGACAGGTTGATGGGTGCAGCAAACCACCATGGCACATGTATACCTATGTAACAAACTTGCATGTTCTATACATGTACTCCAGAACTTAAAGTATAATAATAATAAAAACTTAATATATTAGGGCATCAGTTTTTTTTTTTTTTTTTTTTTTTCAATTCTCTGGAAAGGTTTTTACAAGATTGGAATTTTATTTTGTAAATGTCAGTATACACACACACACACACACGGATAAAGTACTCCCCAGTGAGATGCTATACTCTGCATTCACACACACACTGATGTGTACATCTCAGTGTCACAATTTAAGCTTTCTCAAAAAAAAAAAAAAAAAAAAAAAGCTACCTATTGAAAATATTGAATATCTGCTTACCCTGTTCATGGTGAGATATTTACTATGTGTATCAAGGGACTCCCAAAATGTCAAAGCACATATCTGGATTATAAAAGTTGTGTATTTTACCCCTGACTTGTCAGAAGAGGCCCATTTATATCAGCAGGTCTAATGCTAACCTGTAATGCATTATTTTTGTAGGTCAGAGAACGACCGTCTTTAAAGATACATGTTGTGATCCATAACCAGAGCACACAAATAAAACATAGGTTTCCATAACGGCACAATAATTTTGAAGATGCTTGGACTTCCCTGAAAACTATGGATAATTATAATGGTTATAATCTGCATAAAGCATTAATGGCTTACTCTGCTTGAAATTCCTCTAAGAAAAATATACAGTGTTCACAGTAATCAACGCTGAGTATATGATGAGTGTTCTTACTGTAGAAACTTCATTATTGGGGAAAACAGACGTTAGTTCTGGAGAAACATGCCATTTCTTTAATTGAAAGTAATGCTACCAGTCCTCTTATGATTAAAAAACAAATGAAAATAAAGGGAGCTTTTTCAAATTTACCTATTGGTATATATGAATTACATGGCAAGTGATAAAATAAAAATCAAAGGAGCAACCTTGAGCAACAAAAGGCAAATACTCTCATAGAAACAAAAAGATGAAGAGAATTTATTTGGGCACTAACAAGCATGTTCTGATTCTCATTTGGACTCTATGCATGTCATACTATCTTGTTACTGGATGATAGGCTTATGAGGCTTTCAGTTTTTATGTGAATTTTTGTAAAATTTGGTTATTAGTAAATGAATGACAATTACATATTAAGGCAAGTTGTATGTACAAAGATCCCAGATTCTGAATTTTTTCTCATTGGCAGAGAGACCCAAAAAAATTACACCTAAAACTTTGATGTTTTAAAATCTCTTAGATATCTTGAGGTAAGAAGGAAATTCTAAATAAATTGTGGTTCATGAGATACTATGTTAAAAAAAATCTGATATGTTAGTTTATGTAGATTAACCATGCAGCTCAGGCTCATAAAGCTATTGATATAATTAGCAGCTTTTGAACATACAAGATTTTGCTTTTTTTCAGAGTAAAAAATGTTTGTAGAGGTTTCAGATAAATCCATAAACCAATGCAATATTTGAAGCCCCCGAAGACAATTATGTACCATCTGTTTTAGACAATTTATTTACTGAATTTTATTGTCCATAGAAAGCACTTTGATATCAATGCACCAGAAGTCCTAAGGAATAAAGAATTAAGAAATGAAAGTGCTGCTGAGATGAGTGTCTAGCATTAGGTATTCCATTTGATAATGGTCAGTATGACCTGCCAGTAGAAAACACAATTTCTCCCTTTGTGACTCATAGCAGCAGGCAGTCATCTTGTTTCTCTTCAGAAAGTAATCTAAATAGAGGTGAAGAGCTTGAAGAATAAAATAAGGCAAAAATATAGGATTAAGGAATTCACTAGTTCCCCCCCCACCCAAGAAACTTCAGTTTGATGGTGCAACTGATGGGAAATTTTCAAATAAATGAATTTCCGCAAAGCTTGAATTTCACTGGATTAATGACAGAGGTTATCAAGGCAACGGTCATACCAAAAACTTTAAAAAACATTTACATTTATAAGAATAAATGTGAGTTCAAAGAGCCAAGACTAGTATCAGCTATTATATCTGTATTTAAGGTAAACTGTCCAAATCTTAAGACAAAATATACTCCTAGATTAAGTATGTTCAAAGCTTATCTAGACTTTATGTAAAGGTGGTAAAAAGATAATTTACCTAAGAATCTTCTTAATCTTCTCAATTTCATCATTAATCTTTAAAAAAAATTAAAAAATATAATAAATGACAGTATGGGTAGCTCATGTGCTATCAAATAGGTTAATGCATATCTTTGCATTTCAATTCATTAGAGTTATAATGTTTACAATGAAGCTGTAAATTGAATCAAATATTGCTGCCTTTAAAAAAGTCCATAACCACAGAATCTTCTGATTATGTTTGCTAAAGGGGCGTTCTTGATTATGCTTTCTCACTCAGGATTCTCTAGAAGCCTCAGGCGGGTGTGTTACTTCTCCTTTGCTTAGTGGTTTTATTTAAGTAAAGAGCAAAATGACAACCTTAGTAATCACATACTTTGGAATTATCTATTTCCTGAAAATATATATCTTAAGAGTAAACGAAGAAAGCTCTGCTCATCCACTGTAATGTTTTCATGTTTTGGAGGTAGGAATTAGAAAATGTATTATTTATATACATTTTTTTAAAAATGTCATTTCCATCAAACCACATATTCATTCAATTTGGAAACAATTTATTTTCTTTTTAATTCTGTTTTATTTACATGTGATTTTAAATTTCAAGTATTACTCTTACTGTTGACTAAAAGGCATGGAAAGAATTAATAAATGAAGAGCTTTTCCTCCTAAAACTCAGTGAAACAACTGCCAGTAAAACGTAACTTCTTGAAGCTTACAAAATGAGAGGCATATGGAAGTCTGGATCATTTCCAGTGCTGATATATTTTAGTCTAATTTCATTAGTTACAACTTACTTTTGAAATATACTTCATTTTGAAGAAAATAGCTTTATTTTAATGCATTTTCCTTTTGATATCCAAATGTCTTTATCTCTGTCTTCTGAAACTGTTTAAGTGGATGAGAAGATATTACTTGGCATCCAAGAGTGAAGGCTTTGAGACATTTTTTTAAAAGATGAAAAAAATCCCAAATGGAAAGTCCAGACAGATTTTGAAATAATTTCTTTTCAGAAATCCTGGCAGCTTATCTTTCAGTTGTAAATGAA
>NW_016806721.1:353558-360228 GCF_001698545.2 Rhinopithecus bieti
TCAAAAAAAAAAAAAAAAAAAAAAAAACTCAGAAAATTCATGATCATAGTTGATCTCATTGGAAAAATAAAGGCCAGCAAAAGTTCTCATTTGGCAAATATCAAGTCAAATAACTTAAAATATAATTTCCTGCCTGATTTTCTTTTCTCAATGTGAGGTATTCTTGCCTTTCTTGGTTGGTTGTTTGCCTTCTCTCTGGTGCTTATCCTTGGGTTTCCTTTTCTTGTGCTACCTCTTCTTCTGGGACCAATGACTCCTGTAAAAATTATATCTATGCCAATGGGTGAATAATGAGTAGCATAGGATATAACATTTATAGTATAGATAGCATTTAGAATATAGATAGCCACATCAGATGAGGTGCTTATATTTAATTTTAATAATTTGTTTTTGAGGGTGTAGTATTTTATGTTAGGCATTTGTAAAGGGTAGTATCCTATCTTATGACTTAAACTCTTTAAATACAAAGTAGGACCATAATCCATATCTGCCTTTTTTCCTTTCCAGCAAAACAGAATATGCTATCCTCATTCTTTCCTGCAGAAGCCAGAAATTATCATATGAATGGCTTCTACTACTTTTGGACCCTGAATTTTCTTACCTCCTTTTTTTCTGACAATTGCAATAGCCAACAGTATAGGTTTTCCCTGTGTCTTGTAACATTGTAGTCAGTTTAAATTATCTGAAACATCCTTTATAGGATTATATAATCAAGCACTATTGAACATTATACCCTTTTGAACAGCCCCTTACAATAGCAATGAAAAACAAACATTTATTCAATAAGTTTACATATGCATATTAATATGTATCTGTTATGTTCCTTTTGTCCTTTTTATGTCTATCCTTCTTTTTTTGTTTCTATGGTTTCTAGAACCTGTGATGAGAATTCATGACAGTCTTTCTTTTCTCGAAGTGAGTGTAAATCAGCTCTGTCCTTGTGTATCAGACAAATGTTGATAAATTGTTAGGGTTTCCAGGTCAAGTATATCATGCCTTACTAATTTTGAATTTACTTAATTACTCATGACATGCTTTCAGTATAAGTATATCCCCTGTAAATATCCTTTACTTACACTAAAAAATGATTTGATGTGTATCTGAAATTCCAATTAACTCAGTGTCATATATTGTTATATTGCCAAATCTTGCAACCCTATTAATAATCCATTCTGCCCAGGCCAGAAGGCAGTGGTGCAGTCTCAGCTCACTGCAACCTATGCCTCCCAGGTTCAATCTATTCTCCTGTCTCAGCCTCCCAAGCTTCTGGGACTACTGTGCACCACCATGCCCAGCTAATTTTTGTATTTTTAGTAGAGAGGGGATTTCGCCATGTTGGCCAGGGTGATCTGGAACTCCTGGCCTCAGGTGATTTGTTAGCTTCATCCTCCTAAAGTGTTGGGATTACAGGCATGAGCCACTGTGCATGTTCTGATTTTTAATTTTTATGCTGTTAGAGTTCATACCTGGTTCAGGTGGCTTTTATCATCCCTTACTGATTTCCTTTAAGATTATCTGTGTAGGCCGGGCTCAGTGGCTCAAGCCTGTAATCCCAGCACTTTGGGAGGCGGAGACGGGTGGATCACGAGGTCAGGAGATCGACACCATCCTGGCTAACATGGTGAAACCCCGTCTCTACTAAAAAATACAAAAAACGAGCCAGGCGAGGTGGCGGGCGCCTGTAGTCCCAGCTTCTCAGGAGGCTGAGGCAGGAGAATGGCGTAAACCCGGGAGGTGGAGCTTGTAGTGAGCTGAGATCCGGCCACTGCACTCCAGCCTGGGGCAACAGAGCAAGACTCCGTCTCAAAAAAAAAAAAAAAAAAAAAAAAATTATCTGTGTTGCTTATTAATTTTGTACCTTTGGCTCATTCAGGACAAAAACAGGGAGAGTGACTATCTCATTTTCTAAAGGCCTGCATTTTGTCAATTACTTATATTATTTAGTTTACAATTTCACCCTTTAAGTGGCATGATTACATATTTGTTCCCTCAAGAATCCTTTAAAAATGATTATTTTTATATTGGAAATGAGAATCGAGACCTCTGTCAGTTTTTATTTCTCATTGAAAATTTAAACTTTTGATGACATTCTATTTTTATTTTCACTGATATGGTTTGTGCTTAGTTACTAAGTATGTCATTATGTATTTGAAAGTAAATATTACTGATGTCTAATTATATTTCTGTCACCTTATCTGGCAAATTTTCATAACCAGGCAAGAGTGGAAATTAATTTTTACACTTTGCACATGGATAACTATCTTTTCTTGGATGCATATCTTATTACAAAATGCCAGAGTCTCTCTTTGAGATATACAAATGTATATCTTGTAATATTCTTTCAAATGCTATCTCCACCATGATCACAAAATTACTGTTACCTCCAACTACTGTTTTACTTTTAAAGACCCATCTTAAGGAACGTTCCACTTGGAGAAATAAAATAAATATCTTCCAAAATATCAACAGAATAAACTCCTTAAAGAAGTAATTTTTCAAAATTCATGAGGAAAAGTTTTAAAAACAAGGACCATATGTCCTACAGAGTCTCAGGAGAGACAGAGAGAGACAAGAGAGAACACTATTAAACCCATTAAGTGTTCAACAAATTCCAATAGCTTTTAGCTTATAAACAGAAATCTGTAATCTTAGGGATTTACTGCAGCAGAACCTGGTAAGTTTGCCCTCAGAACCAGAATATAGATGAAATCATACAGTCTTTGAAAAAAAACTCTTCCTCTTCTATTCATGATCAAGGTCTGTATTGTTATATTATGCAAAGGAGTCATCTGATGGTTCTAATACATTTCCATATATAGCAATTTATTTGTAAGGAATTGGAATTTTAGCTTTAATTTCCTAGTGGCAATTTCATCATTGCCTCTTGAATTAATATGCTTTACATGATTTTTTCTCATTAGACAAAAGCAGATTTGTTTTGTATGCTTCAAATATATATTTTTATGTTACATTGTATAATTTAGCTAGTGTTGAAGCCACTGATGGAACAGATATGAGTGTTGTTCCAACTAAGAAGTCTGAAGAAGATTAGATCAAAAAACAAAATCATAAAGTTTATTTTGAGGGTGATAATCAGACATTTATGCAAAATTACAGAAAAGATTTTCTCAGTGTCATTTTATTTGGAGCATTTTTTTTTTCCACTTGATTTTGGTAATTGAAGAATCCTTCCATTTTACTTAAATTATGAAAAAGCTATGGGAATCTGGAAAAAAAAAACAAAACTAGATTCAGTAAATGAAAGCTGAGATAGAGTATCATTCGACCTCCTGAGAAAAGTGTTAAGAGTATATGACCTCTTTGGAAAACTATGATGCCATATGAAACCAACTATAACAACATGATTTAAAGCAGTTCATGGTTTTAGATAAAGCCCTCACCCCAGAGAGGTCAAAGTAACATGACATGTTCTCTGTCATTTGGTGGTTACTGTAATAAAAGGTGGGAGCTCTGTGTGTAAGAACTGCTAAACATTTATGAGGGTATGTCTGTAAAAACCAATAGTAGGCTACACTGGAGCCCACCTCCACATTTTTATTCATGACCTGCTATTATTTATAGAAACACAGAATTAAGTATTGTGACGTATCCCTCCCTCAATTTCCCTTAACTGGAAAATAAGGCAGGGGACAGAGATGAGCTTTTGTTCTTTTATGAGAGAGTGGGAATTCTTGACTTTTATACATAATTTAATTTTAAAATCAGTTAATATGTAATGACATTTACATTTACCTTGATTGACTCTTCCCTGCCTGGTGATATTCTTCCAACTCTTCTCATTCATATCCTGTGATACGGTTTGGCTCTGTGTCCCCTCTCAAATCTCATCGAGAATTGTACTCCTATAATGCCCACGTGTTGTGGGAGGGACCCGGTGGATGATAATTGAATCATGGGGGCGGTTTCCCCCATAATGTTCTCGTGGTAGTCAGTAAGTCTCATAAGATCTGATGGTTTTATCAGGGGTTTCTGCTTTTGCATCTTCCTCATTTTTCTCTTGCCACCGCCATATATCAAGTGCCTGTTACCTCCCGCAATGATTCTGAGGCCTCCCCAGCCATGTGGAACTGCAAGTCCAATTAAACCTCTTTTTCTCCTCAGTCTTGGGTATGTCTTTATCAGCAGTGTGAAAACGGACTAATACATGATATATACCTATTTTAAGTTTTCTCTCTTTGGGAAGAATATTTGATGCAGAAAAATAGAGATGAAAGTCACTGTGTGGACTTGCTTATACTGACTGCTATATTCATGCTACCCCCAGGCACTGAAGGAGCCGTATTTGGGCACTCTGTGGAGACGCCGCACATCAGAGCAGAGCCATCCCAAGATCTCAGGTAAATGCTTCCTCTTACACATGTGGCATGAATTCCATCACTGTTGATCAGCTTTAATATAGGAAGAACTAAAATAGACAGCTAGACAATGTTTCCCCCAATATACTTCAAATAAATACAAAAATGAATATATTAGATAGGAAGAATGTAGAAAACAAAAGGCAAAGGCAGTTATCGAGTAAGTGAGAGGAACTAATAAAAATAGTGATGCTGAGGTCGGGTGTGGTGGCTCACATCTGTAATCCTAGCACTTTGGGAGGCCAAGGTAGGAGGATCACTTGAGATCAGAAGTTCAAGACCTGGAAACATAGTGAGACCCTGTCTCTATGAAAAATAAAAAATTAGTTGAGCATGGTTGTGCACATGTGTAGTCCAAGTTAGTCAGGAGGCTGAGACGAGAGGATTGCTTGAGCCCAGGAGGTCGAGGCTGCAGTGAGCTCTGATCATACCGCTGTAGTCCAGCCAGACCCCATCTGTAAAAATGAAACCAAACACAATAAAAACAACAACAACAAAAGGAATGCTGGAAAATCCAACATATATAATGAAATATATGACATACGTAGGAATAAAGACAGGGCAAATAGGGAGCTGAGACAACTATAAATGACCACAGAGTATTACATAGAGGGGAATATGGAAGCAAATGGAAGCTAATCAGCAAAAGGCAGAACTTAATTGGACTATGATGGGATTCCTCAGTCTAATATTTCCAATGGAATAAACTACTTCCTGACAGTGTAATGGTTCTAGGAGGCAGTTATATGTAAAAGCTCTCACCACCCAGAAAATTCCAACATTATAGGGAATTCTTCCCAGGATAATTATTACCACCATTGATTAAATTCAAAATATTAAAATCTACATCCCTCATACAAAACTGCTCAGTGGATGTTCTTAATTCAATACATAAGATTTGGTGATTAATTACGGTTTAATAATAATTAAGTTATGATAGGTAAATTACATTCTGAAATGTACTTATTATTGTATAGGAAAAGGAAATATGCAAATACTGCTGATAAAAACTAATCACATATTAAAAGTCACTTATAAAGTTGGATCACAGTATCAACCTGAGAGACACAGTTGCTGTCTTGGGAAGCAAAATAAAATATTAAGTTAAAACCCTTTTATTCATAAGGATTGGTGTTTAGCCCTTCACATTGGATGAGTGTATACGTACTCAGATGGAAACAAAAAATAAAGTTGAAAATCTTTAAGGCAACAAAACCATACTTTACAACACTAAATTTTTTAGTCCTTTAGAGTCCTATGATAAAATTTCCTAAAGAACTCAGTTTCTCACTACCACAGTAACACAGATTCAAACAAGCTAGGGAATAATATTATTAAAAAAGTGGCCTTCTTCAAGGACTAAGACTTATTTTAGAAGAGCAATGTAATAATTACCTACTCTAGATAGAAACGCTAGGGATTTAGGAGTGCTGAGGAGTGTGTGTAAACAGCATCTCATAGGGTGCTACAGTCTGCATTTATGGCTTTTTTTTTTCAGGGAGGAATTCAACAACTTTTGTGAAAATATTTATTGTATCTTTCTTCTCCTAACAAACTATAAATTCCATTAGCACAGGATACACATGTCCCTTGTTCATCCTTAATGCTGGAGCAGCCAGCATTGTTATCTTACACATCCTAGTTGCAATAAGTATTTGTTAATGTGACTTACTGAAACTTAGCAAAGATGAAAAATGGGGATATTAACTAAATGAGTGGGATATAAGGAAAGTGGCTGCAGTCATTACTGTATTACAAAGGCACAAGTTGGCTGCAGTCATTATTGTATTACAAAGGCACATGTGAAGGGCATTGATTCCAATTTTTTTCATCTGTGTTTTAATACAGACAGCTGTTTACTAATTTATTCAAGAAACTTAAAAAAATTACTACATTTATGGAAGTATTTTTTAATTATTTACATTTATTCTTAAAGAAGAAATATTTTTTATTTCTAACATTTTAGTAACTATGGAGAGTCTATTGTTAAAAGAGGAATAAGAACCAACTGGTATTTTAATTATCTTGCTGACATATTTCACAACTCATAAGTGAAAATGTGAATGATATTATATCTAGTGTACAGTGTTTCTGGTTTTCATTTTCTTTTTTTTTTTTTTTTTTTATTATACTTTAAGTTCTAGGGTACATGGGCATAACGTGCAGGTTTGTTACATATGTATACTTATGCCATGTTGGTGTGCTGCACCCATCAACTCGTCAGCACCCATCAATTCATTATTTATATCATGTATAACTCCCCAATGCAATCCCTCCCTCCTCCCCCCTCCCCA
>NW_016806721.1:364641-374429 GCF_001698545.2 Rhinopithecus bieti
GTGCCTGTATGCTTACAGCGCAGTATTGGGGTGGGAGTTACCCGATTTTCCAGGTGTTGTGTGTCTCAGTTCCCCTGGCTAGGAAAACGGATCCCCTTCCCCCTTGCGCTTCCAGGTGAGGCGATGCCTCGCCCTGCTTCAGCTCTCGCTGGTCAGGCTGCAGCAGCTGACCAGCACCGATTGTCCGGCACTCCCTAGTGAGATGACCCCAGTACCTCAGTTGAAAATGCAGAAATCACCGGTCTTCTGTGTCGCTCGCGCTGGGAGTTGGAGACTGGAACTGTTCCTATTCAGCCATCTTGCTCCTCCTTTGGGTTTCATTTTCTAATTATTCATCATTATTTAAACATTGCACTAAGCTGGATTTATCAGCTGCTTGTAAAAGCAGACTGGCAATCCCAAAGATTAGTGTTATTAAATTTCCAAACTGAAACAGAAGCAAAGTCGAGTAATTATGTAGGTATTCAGTTATTTATTTGTGTAATGAACATTAAAAGCAGGGTGTTTGAGAAAAACTTCACAAGCCTTGCTGACAGTTTTCCTCTCAGAGAAATAAGTACTGTTACTTGATGCTTAGTTCTAATCAACACCGTTTCATTGGTTGGCCAAGTCAATAAACTGTTAATTTTGGGAGTAAGTAGCCATGTTTTCCTTGATTTAGACTTCAGAAAAGACAAAATTTCAAAAGTTATTTAATTAATAGAGTATTAATATTTTGGTGAAGAAATGTGGTGGATTTCTATAACTTATTTATTCAGCAGATGTTTGATGAGTGTCTAGTATTTCTCAAGTTCTGTGCTGGTTTTCATGTGCATTTTAAAACTGCGGATTTTCTTTGATTTTTTTTAGATAAGATGATACTGTTTTGTAGTATGGAGTCTATATTTTAAAAGGCTAAACAATATATGTTAAATAGTTAACAAAGACATAATAGTAAATTTGCCCACAGCAGCCCAATGTTCACTCTTTTTTATTTCTTACATTAATATATAGTTAAGTTGCTACAGTTTGAAGAGTTTCTGTACCTATGGTAAAAGTGATAAAATTAATTATACAGTGCCGATTTCCTAAAGATTTATTTTTGGATCTGAGATCCATTAACTACAGAATAAGAAAATAATCTGCACTTGGATTCTGTAAAATGAATTAATATTTAATCATATATTTGGCATCTTTTCATAATTCTCATTCTTGCAAAAATACACCTTAACACAGAAATATTAAGGTTTGCAGGCTCCAAGTTAATCTCTAGAAACACATAGCTCTAATATGCATCATTAATAATCTCTAGAAACACATAGCTCTAATATACATCATTAATAATCTCTAGAAACATATAGCTCTAATATACATCATTAATAATCTCTAGAAATACATAGCTCTAATATACATCATTAATATATTCAAGGAAAAAAACTCTATTAAGCAGTCAGGATGTTGTCTGAGACATTTCCTGAATAAAGGGGTAGATCGCTTTGCTGGTGTTCTTCTACCTATGAGAAGAACATTATGATAAAGTAGTATATTTGCTTTCCTTTCCTTTTCCCTCCCTTTCTTTTTGTTTCTTCTGATGTTTAAGTTCTGCTTAATACTTTACAACTGCATTCTTGCAACTTAGGTTGTTTTAAAGTCTGAATTATTTTTTCTGAATGTTGAGAATTCTTCTAGAGATTTAGGCCACAGACTTTTTAAATTTGATAGTTGCATAACACCTTAAAAACAATATCTTGTTGCATCTTTGCTATATAAACACCATGGAAAACAGAATGCTTTGAAGAACCAGGTGGTAGAGGGACTTGAGTTAAACATTAATCCTTCTCTCGGGCATACTACTAGCTACCCACTGTGAAAGCCAGTCTGAAACTCACTGCTATATTTGCTGTAATGTTTCCACGTGAATACAATTATAATTCACTAATTCCATTGACTATTTACATAGAAATCCACAAGAAGTGCCAATAATCTTAGGTTTCCTTTTCAACAGGCTTTTCAGAGAATATTTCATAATAACATGAAGAGTTTAACTGAAAACCTCTACTATAATATAAATAAGTGTGTGAAACCCTCCTCAGTGAACAGGAGAATTTTCATACAAGAGAGAAGTGGGACACTTTTTTTTTTTTTTTTTGAGACAGAGTCTGGCACTGTCGCCCAGGCTGGAGTGCAGTGGCGTGATCTCTGCTCACTGCAAGCCCCTCCTCCCCGGTTCACGCCATTCTCCTGCCTCAGCCTCCTGAGTAGCTGAGACTACAAGTGCCCACCACCATGCTCGGCCTCCCAAAGTACTGGGATTACAGGCGTGAGCCACCGCGCCCAGCCATGGGACAACATTTAATTGTTGATACTGTGTTGCTATGAGTCTGCGTAGTTCTAGAAGGGTTATGTATCAGGGAAAATCAGTGATAAAAATACATTTTAACATTCAAATTTTGACATTTTGATACTGTGCGTAAAATGCTAATAGTAAATTGTATAAGTAGTCGGATTATGAGTGATTGTCTTCAAGTTTTCAAATATTCTATGGAAATCAAATATTCTATGGAAAATACGGGGAGTTCTGTTTAATAAAAAAATTACAGATGTTTATTAAAAATAGATATATTCAAACCCTCTCCCCTCCAGGGATTATATGAGGATAGATCTCCAAATGGCCCATAGAGAGTAAAATTTTAAAGTTGCAAGAGAAAATGAAAGTGTTGAAACCATTTCTAAATGCTGGTTCTGCTCCTTCCATATCACTTTTAAGCTTTTCAGTTTGACTTTCCTGCCGAGAGGGAGCTGAACTCCAGTAGACCTAACCATTTGATGTGGTTCTTTCTGCAAAACAACTCTGAATTCATTGCCTCAGAAACCGAAAACACAACCAATTGTGCTGGATAACGGTGAATGTGAGCCTGAGGGGACCCTCCTCTTAAACGGCTGTGGTCAAGGGGATCACAGGCAGTTGCATCCCCAAGGCAGAAAGCTGATCTAAAAAGACCAATGCATGGATCCTACCTCTTCTCATACTAGCACATTTTACCACTGTATTCTAGTTCCTGTATTGTGTCATTTTTGCTTTTTCTCTAGTGTCATATTTGAAGATAAAACTGCCTCCCAACTCTCTTCCTGTAGGCATGACTGTGTAAAACACTTGTTTTTTGCCCTTATAATTTATGTAGCCAACCTTCAATCACATTTATACTTGTATATTACCCTCCTATTGATTTTTCTTTCCCAGACTAATGTCACTCATTCTGTAGACATTTCACGGGGCCATCAGAGTTAGTTAGTTGATGTAGAAAATGTCTTATTTCATTATTTTAATCAGTTTCTAGAGGTGTCAAGTTCATATTTTGTGCATGCCTGAAAGTTTGCAATATTAACGATTTTCATTAACGCATTCGTGTTTACAAGACAGGGACTCTTTATTGAGGAACACATATATCTACATCCTAAACTGTAGTAAGTTTTTTATTAAACCTCCATCATTAATATTAGTGAGTTATTCAAAATTTTAGCATGTATACTTATCACACCCTACTTTTCATGAGCATTATGAGGGGAAACGGCAAAAGAAACCATAAGCAAATTGTCATGAACGTGAGAGCCAATACTTGATGTGAATAAATGTAGATTTTTATAAAGCGCCAAAATAGATAAGTCAATCAAAATTGTTCTAAAACTCATTTTGGCTTTGCCTAAAATGGTAGGACTTTTCCTTTATTCCTGTCTGGTCTTTATGTTTTTCTGGTTAAGTTGACTAATGTCTTCCAGTTTATTAAAAATTTTCTTTTTTCTATGAATGACTTTTTTTGTTTTTCCCTTAGGCTTGAATCACCCACCAGATCCTTGATCATGGAAGCTCCTCGTGGGGTCCAGGTGAGTGCTGCTGCAGGAGACTTCAAGGCCACCTGCAGGAAGGAGCTCCATTTGCAATCTACAGAAGGGGAGGTGAGTCCCAGAAAGGTCGACCCTGGCCCTTTACTGCTGAGGGTGCATGTTCTCAAATTATATGCATATGGTTCCAGGGGAAGCACAAAGAAGTGCTTTGTGGAAAAGTTTAAATTACACAAATATATATTTCTTGAATATGAAATTTGGTAACAATGTTACTAAGTTACAACTCCATTTATTTTCTACTGAAAGATATTCCTTCACAAATCAATTATAAATGGGACATCTAAATACTTGGTATTAATTATATTTATCTGCCCAAATACTTTGTATTAATTATATTTATCTGCCCATAAATTTACTGTTTATAAATTATCATTTCATAAATTTAGGTTTAATGAATTTCCTGGATAAGGATGTACACATTAATATTTTTATTTTATATTACCTTTATTCCCTAAGCATTTCCTTTAAATCTTGTTGCTACTCCTGTAGACGTAATCTTTTTATCTTGCTGTCTGCCTTAAATAATACTTTGTCTTTGGTGTTCTACTCTTCCACTATAAAGTCAAAAGTATACATGTATCTTATTTACCGTAATTGCTGTATCTGTAGAATCACATTTTAATCAATTCTGGAAATTTGCATTATTTCTTCAGATAACTACTCCTCAATTTTCTATGATCCTTTTCTGAAACTCTGAAGACATAACTTTGCATTTTCACACCTCCCACATCTCTTACCCTCTCCTTCCCAGTTTCCATTTCTTTTTCAGGTCTGTATTTTTAGGTATCTAATCTCTTATTTTATCCATACATTGAGCTTTTAATTTTAGTGATTATGTTTTAATTTCTAGCATTCTCATCTTTTTTTTTTTTTCAAATCTGGACATCTTGGTAGATGCTTTCATGCCTGTTCATTTTTAATTCTACCTTAGTTGTTTTAAATGCTCATACATGATTCATATGCTAGTCTGTATATTTTTTCTACAATTTTGAACGTTCTTGACGGTCTAAATCTGTTGTATTGCTTTTCCTACGAATACATTCCCTTAGTAGAAAATACATTTTATTTTCCTCTTGTGTTATTTATGTAATTATGAGCCCACAAAGGTCAAATTATGAGACGAGAAAGAATGAAAGGAGAAGTTGAAAGACATGTTCTGGAGTATTTCAGTCCTCTTCATATATAACGATGAGGTCATAATTTTATACAGGCAGAAGGAATATTCCTTTTTTTTATGTTTATACCATTATCTCAGTTATTAATTCAAGATGAATTTTAACTATACATTTTGCTTCCTTTTTAAAAGTAGATTTACGGGTAGGACCATATTAAAGTCTTAGCAGATATTACAACATAAATGATCTAGCAATCTAATGTATAATATTTTGAAAATATATTAATATATTCTGTCAGGATTTCTTTCCCCTACAGTTGTAGACTACAATCCTTTGTCTAACACAGCAGGATGGAAGTCTTTATTAAACATCTTGAATTCTTTTGAAAGAGTTGCTTTGATAATGGTAACTGTTTCATTCAAATTGCTCATAATATTGATTATTATTAATATCTATTTTGTCCCATCTAAGAATCATTTACATATGTTCTTTTATTCATTGTATCAGCAGAGTCCTTTGATTCAATTATATATTATAACTTCATTGTCAAATGAGTATTACACTGTAAATATATCATAGCCATAGGTTTTAATCTGTGGATTATTTTTTATAGTAACAAAATAAAAGTACAGAAAGGCACAGCACTTAAAACAGCATGTCTTTTTCCTATGAAGAAATATAATTTACTAAACAATATAGAGGGATATAATGTCCTTATCCTTAGATAGTTTTTAAACTACTTAATATCAGTCATGGTATTGAGGTATCTATAATGATGGAAGAAATGTAGAAGAATGAAATGGTATGTAAAATTCTGCACTGTTGAAAATTCATAGTCATTTCAGACATAGTATTGTAAAGTATTTCAGACTCAGTCTGGAAACCAACATAAATTGTAATTGTATGGAGAATACTTTAAGTGGTAGAATGGCATATGTAATACAATAACAGCATATATACCACAAGATCACAGAAAAATAATAAAGCATTTTTTTTTTTTTGAGACGGAGTCTCGCTGTTGTCACCCAGGCTGGAGTGCGGTGGCATGATCTCGGCTCACTGCAACCTCCACCTCCTGGGTTCAAGCGATTCTCCTGCCTCAGCCTCCCTAGTAGCTGGGACTACAGGCACCTGCCACCACGCCTGGCTAATTTTTGTACTTTTAGTAGAGACAGGGTGTTCTCATGTTAGTCGGGCTGGTCTTGAACTCCTGACCTCGTGATCCTCCCGCCTTGGCCTCCCAAAGTGCTGGAATTACAGGCGTGAGCCACCGCACCTGGCCGAAAACAATTTTTTGTTTTGAAAATTAAGATACCCTTTGTGAGTCCTGCACCAGATTTCAACAGGTGACAGAAGGATAAATGAATTCTTGGTAGAGGAAAAACACTGGACTGTGACTTAAGAGCTCAGGGATGTGATTCTGAGATCAGGGAAGAGTTCCAGAAACAATGGATTATATGGTTTATAAGACAATATTGAAAAGCCATATCAACTTTAGAAGTTGGCAAATGAACAGCTTCACTGCCTTGGCAGAACAGAAAAAGATAGATATGATCAAGTTCATCCATGCTGCACAAATCTAGGTAGGTGCAGGAATGCTATGTTGAAAAGAATCAATATATAACAGCCTGTTTAATCTTATGACTTATACCTCTGTGTCAAGCCAAGACAATATCATTTTCTCTTTCTGAGGACTCCGTATGAATGAATTTATCCATTATAAAAAATGACTTTTTTATAAGGTTGGAGCTATGGTTGGGATCTCAGAAACATATGGAATTGTAAGCATTGTATATAGCCAAATACAATCTAAAGCAATCCCTAAATGGATAGGAGAGCCGGAGAACTATGCTGAAGCAAGCTACTCATCGCAAGACTTGAGTACTTCAAGGTTTACTCCATTGATGAGGCCTCCATAGTTCATGCTTGATTCTAAGGTGTCACCTGCAAGCCTTACTTACTCTTCCTGATCAATCCCACATGAACCCTCTTCTCCACATCTCCATTAGATTTTCATATCTCCCTCCTTAACTGGGTATGTCTCAAGGTTTCTTATCTGAAACACCAGCTTTTAATATTTCTTCAAGGTGAACTCAACTCTAAACCTGTAGACTTAAACCCCACAGTCTCAAAGCTTACCCCTATAATACTTTTGGCATTTTCAAAGCTTGAGGATGCCTTTCCTCTGCACACATGCTAGCTCCTGAAAAGTTGTAAGGAAAAGAGACTGAACTACACAAGCCCACTTCCTCTTCCACTCAGTCAACAAAGGGAATCATTTTGCATTCTCTGGGGAGAAGTAAGAGAACCCCAAGTATAACACAGGAAGAAATGAGACTAAACATCCATACCCCAAAAATGTATTGCCTTGGGTTTTTGTTGTTGTTTGCTTAGTTTTATGCACTTCTTGCTTTCACATCTTTCTCTTTGCTTTCTTATGACTTAACACACAAGTAACTATGGGGTAATATATTTCAACAATTAATATCAATAAACACAAGGTGTAATCATGCTTTATAACTTTGAATGTTGTTGATAAATGCAGCCATTCATTTGTTTTATAATGTATTCATTTATTGAATAACTATTTATGTTATGTAGAAGGTGCATGTGCAGGGTTAAACATGGTAGGAATTACTAAAAATTCAATATGATTCTATCTTTGAGGAGGATGTATTTAGCAGGGAAAGTAAGATGTGAATATGGCTATAAAATACCACATTAAGTCATCAGCAGAATAAGGTATTTAAAATAAACTGCAATGGGAGGGTCAAATAAAAAAGCGGGGTTGCAATCCTAGTCTCTGATAAAACAGATTTTAAACCAACAAAGATCAAAAGAGACAAAGAAGGTCATTACATAATTGTAAAGGGATCAAAGAAACAAGAAGATTTAGCAATCCTAAATATATATGCACCCAATACAGGAGCACCCAGATTCATAAAGCATGTCCTTAGAGACCAACAAAGAGACTTAGACTACCACACAATAATTAATAGTGAGAACCTTTAACACCCCACTGTCAATATTAGATGAACAAGACAGAAAATTGACAAGGATATCCAGGACATGAATTCACCTCTGGACCAAGGAGACCTAATTAACATCTACAGAACTCTCCACCCCAAATCAACAGAATATACATTCTTCTCAGCACCACATTTCACTTATTCTAAAATTGACAACATAATGAACAACCTGCTCCTGAATGACTACTAAGTAAATCACGAAATTAAAGCAGAAATAAAGATGTTCTTTGAAACCAATGAGCACAAAGATACAACATACCAGAATTTCTGGGACACACATAAAGCAGTGTGTAGAGGGAAATTTATAGCACTAAATACTCACAAGAGAAAGCTGGAAAGATCTAAAATTGACACCCTAACGTCACAATTAAAAGAACTAGAGATGCAAGAACAAACAAATTCAAAAGCTAGCAGAAGACAAGAAATAACTAAGATCAGAGCAGAACTGAAGGAGATAGAGACACACACACACACAAATCCCTTCAAAAAAATCAGTGAATCCAGGTTTTTTAAAAGATCAACAGAATAGACCTCTAGCCAGACTAAGAAAGAAGAAAAGAGAGAAGAATCAAATAGATGCAATAAAAAATGATAAAGGAGATATCACCACCGACCCCACAGTAATACAGAATACTATAAACACCTCAAAACAAATAAATTAGAAAATCTAGAAGAAATGGATAAATTCCTTAACACATACACCTTCCCAAGACTACACCAGGAAGAAGTGGAATACCTAAATAGACCAATAACAAGTTCTGAAATTGAGATAATAATTAATAGCCTACCAACTAAAAAAGTCCTGGACCAGATGGATACACAGCCAACTTCTACCAGAGGTACAAAGAGGAGCTGTACCATCCCTCCTCAAACTATTCCAAACAATAGAAAAAGGGAATCCTCCCTAACTCATTTTATGAGGCCAGCATCATCCTGATAGCAAAACCTGGCAGACACACAACAACAAAAAAATTTTAGGCCAACATCCCTGATGAACATCGA
Source organism: Rhinopithecus bieti (assembly GCF_001698545.2). NCBI lineage: Eukaryota > Metazoa > Chordata > Mammalia > Primates > Cercopithecidae > Rhinopithecus > Rhinopithecus bieti. The sequence goes on from NW_016806721.1 coordinate 373,670, forward strand.
TTTGAAAATCTGCATAAAATACTGGCAAGCCGAACCCAGCAACACAACAAAAAGCTTATCCACCACGATCAAGACAGCTTCATCCCTGGGATGCAAGGCTGGTTCAACATACACAAATCAATAAATGTAATCCATCACATAAACAGAACCAATCATAAAAACCTCGAATATCTCAATAGATGCAGAAAAGACCTTTAGGAAAATTCAACACCCCTTCATGCTAAAAACTCTTGGTAAACTAGGTATTGATGGAATGTATCTCAAAATAATATGAGCTATTTATGACAAACCCACAGCCAATATCATACTGAATGGGCAAAAACTGGAAGCATTCCCTTTAATAACTGGCACAAGACAGGGCTGCCCTCTCTTACCACTCCTATTCAACATAGTGTTGGAATTTCTGGCCAGGGCAATCAGGCAGGAGAAAAGAAAGAAAGAAAGAAAGAGAGAAAGAGAGAAAGAGAGAAAGAGAGAGAGAGAGAGAGAGAGGGAAAGAGAGAAAGGAAAAAGAAAGGAAGGAAAGAAAGGAAGGAAAGAAAGGAAGGAAAGAAAGGAAAGAAAGAAAGAAAAGAAAAGAAAGAAAAAGAAAGAAAGAAAGAAAGAAAGAAAGAAAGAAAGAAAGAAAGAAAGAAAGAAAGAAAGAAAGAAAGAAAGAAAGGGTATTCAATTAGGAAAAGAGGAAGTCAAATTGTCCCTGTTTGCAGATGTCATGATTGTATATTTAGAAAACCCCATCATCTCAACCCAAAATCTCCTT
>NW_016806721.1:376311-381455 GCF_001698545.2 Rhinopithecus bieti
AAAATTGACAAATGGGATCTAATTAAACTAAAGAGCTTCTGCACAGCAAAAGAAACTACCATCAGAGTGAATAGGCAACCTATAGAATGGGAGAAAATGTTTGCAATCTACTCATCTGACAAAGGGCTAATATCCAGAACCTACAAATAATTCAAACAAATTTACAAGAAAAAAACAACCCCATCAAAAAGTGGGCAAAGGATATGAACAGACATTTCCCAAAAGAAGACATGCATACAGCCAACAGACACATGGAAAAATGCTCATCATCACTGGCCATCAGAGAAATGCAAATCAAAACCACAATGAGATACCATCTCACACCAGTCAGAATGGCAATCATTAAAAAGTCAGGAAACTACAGGTGCTGGAGAATATGTGGAGAAATAGGAACACTTTTACACTGTTCGTGGGATTGTAAAGTAGGTCAACCATTGTGGAAAACAGTATGGCGATTCCTCAAGGATCTAGAACTAGAAATACCATATGACCCAGCCATCCCATTACCGGGTATATACCCAAAGGATTATAAATCATGCTGCTATAAACACACGTGCATGTTTGTTGTGGCACTATTCACAATAGCAAAGACTTGGAATCAACCCAAATGTCCATCTGTGACAGACTGGATTAAGAAAATGTGGCACATATACACCATGGAACACTATGCAGCCATAAAAAAGGATGAGTTCGTGTCCTTTGTAAGGACATGGGTGCAGCTGGAAACCATCACTCTCAGCAAACTATCGCAAGAACAGAAAACCAAACACCATGTGTTCTCACTCACAGGTGGGAATTGAACAATGAGATCACTTGGACATGGGAAGGGTAACATCACACACTGGGGCCTATTATGGGGAGGGGGGAGGGGAAAGAGGGGAGGGATGGCATTGGGAGTTATACCTGATGTAAATGACGAGTTGATGGGTGCTGATGAGTTGATGGGTACAGCACACCAACATGGCACAAGTATACATATGTAACAAACCTGCACGTTGTGCACATGTAACCTAGAAGTTAAAGTATAATAATAAAAAAAGAAGATATTTATGCAGCCAACAAACACATGAAAAAACTCTTCATCATTGGTCATCAGAGAAATGCAAATCAAAACCACAATGAGACATCATCTCAGGCCAGTTAGAATGGTGATCATTAAAAAGTCAGGAAACAACAGAGGTTGGAGAGAATGTAGAGAAATAGGAATGCTTTTACACTGTTGGTGGGAGTGTGAATTAGTTCAACCATTGTGGAAGACAGTGTGGCGATTCCTCAAGGATCTAGAAGCAGAAATACCATTTGACCCAGCAATCCTATTACTGGATATATACCCAAAGGATTATAAATCATTCTACTATAAAGACACATGCATACATATATTTATTGCAGCAGTGTTCCCAACAGCAGGAACTTGGAACCAACCCAAATGTCCATCAGTGATAGACTGGATGAGGAAAATGTGGCACATATGCACCATGGAATATTGCACAACCATAAAAAAAGATGAATTCATCTCCTTTGCAGGGATATGGATGATGCTGGAAACCATCATTCTCAGCAAACTAACACAAGAACAGAAAACCAAACACTGCATATTCTCATAAGTGGGAGTCGAACAATGAGAACACATGGACACAGGGAGGGGAACATCACATTTGGGTCCTCTCTGGTGTAGGGCGGGTAGGGGAGGGATAGCATTAGGACAAATACCTAATGTAGATGATGGGTTGATGGGTGCAGAAAACCACCATGGCAGATGATTACCTATGTAACAAACCTGCATGTTCTGCACATGTATCCCAGAACTTAAAGTTTAACTTAAGAAATCTTTTTGAAAAAAGGGGTTTTCTGTCTTGGGGCATCAGGGAAACGTATATGGAGGAGAAAAGAGATGAACTGGGCTTTGTTGGAGGGTGTATTTGTAACCTAGAAGGGAGAGATGTGTTCAAGGTGAAGAAAAAGCATCATGTAATTCATGCACTTTACAATTCCATGCCGTATACTATATGGATGAACCAAATACAGGCCGTAGCCTCATGGATCTTATTTTAAGTAGAAGAAACAAACAATGAATGAATACAAATGTAACGTAACATTACAAATGGATTTTTACTATAGAGTAAAGTATACGTGTTAATGAGAGAAGAAAGTAGAGTGTTTAGAAAAGTTGTTTCCAAGGAGGTGAACTTTGGGAGAATTGGAGCAAATTTGTTTGCACCCAAATTAACCTAAAATATATATACTTATGATAATTCTTTTTCTAGCTTAATTGTAGTGTGCAATACAGTCTTATAGTTCAGAAATTTATAAAGCATCAAAAAAGTAGAAATCTCCCTCCCATCCATATTTCACAACCACTCAGTTAATATCTCCCCTCACTCACTAAGTCTCTGTAGAAAAGTATTTCAGTTTGAGGAAATAGTAAAAAATGCTGTGAGATCATAGTGTTTTTCGCCATTATTGAGAAAATGAAAGAGCTGGAGCAAGAGGAAGAATTACAGGAAATGATGTTAGAGAGATAGACCAGATCATGTAAATAGGGCCTTTGAACCATGGAAAGATATCAGGATCCAATTGAAGTGTGGAAGATGACATCAGAGTGTTTTGAGAAGTGTAGCAAGATTTGATTTGCATTTCTTAAAAGTTCACTGTAGGAATGTGTAAAATCAATGATAGGAGCACAAAAATGGGCCACCGGGAGGCCAGGTAGGAGACTATTACAGGAATCCTAGCACAAAACAAATGGAACTTAGATGAAGGAGGGCAAAGACAGACAAAGCAGAATATTCTCTCCTACTCCTGTCAATTTAGGGATACCCTTCAGGCAATCATTAGCTATAAAACAATGGAAACAAGAAACAGCTGGAGAGAGTTGTCTCTTTGTCAAGTTCAAGATCTGTTTTTGTTGTTGTTGTTGTTTTCTGGAACTTTCTCCATGCATGTCAGAGCCATACGATCACTGTCCCTCAAAGTGGTGAGTCCATGATTTAGAATAAAGCATTTTTCAAGTGAGAAGATTTAGCAAAGAAGGTATTGAACATAGGTAATATGTTTCATGGAGACTTCAAATCTAATTACAGACAATACTTATATATTGTTCATTGTGCTGATTAGCTACTGTATTAGTTCATTTTTACATTGCTGACAGAGACATACCCGAGACTGGGTAATTTATAAAGAAAAAGATGTTTAATGTATTCACACTTCCATGAGGCTGGGGAGGCCTCACAATCATGACAGAAGGCAAAAGGCACATCTTACATGGTGGCAGGCAAGAGAGAATGAGAGAACCAAGTGAAAGGGGTTTCCCCTTATAAAACCATCAGATCTTGTCAGACTTGTTCACTATCCTGAGAACAGTATGGGGAAACTGCCCCATGATTTAATTATTTCCCACTGGATCCCTCCCACAATACATGGGAATTATGGGAGTTACAATTCAAGATGAGGTTTGGGCGGGGACACAGCCAAACCATATCAGCTACTTAGTATATCTTTTGGATTAAGAGTCCGCACACTTTTATGAGTATTAAAAAATATTGTGAAAATGGCCATACTCCCCAAAGTAATTTATAGATTCAGGGTTATTCCTATCAAGGTACCATTGACATTCTTCACAGAATTGTAAAAAGCTACTTTAAATTTCATGTGGAACCAAAAAAGAGCCCACATAAGGAAGACAATCCTAAGCAAAAAGAACAAAGCCGGAGGCATCATGCTACCTGACTTCAAACTATAATACAAGGCTACCGGAACCAAAACAGCATGGTACTGGTACCAAAACTGATCTATAGACCAACTGAACAGAACAGAGGTCTCATAAGTAACACCACACATCTACAACCATACAACCACCTTATCTTTGACAAACCTGACAAAAGCAGTGGGAAAAGGATTCCCTGTTTAATAAATGGTGTTGGGAAAACTGCCTAGCCATATGGAGAAAGCTGATCCTGAGTCTCTTCCTTATACCTTATACAAAAATTAACTCAAGAAGGATTAAAGACTTAAATGTAAGACCTAAAACCATAATACCCTAGAAGAAAACTTGGTCAATATCATTCGGGACATAGGCATGGGCAGAGACTTCATGACTAACACACCAAAAGCAATGGCAACAAAAGCCAAAATTTCCAAATGGGATCTAATTAAACTAAAAACCTTCTGCACAGCAAAAGAAACTGTCATCAGAGTGAACAGGCAACCTACAAAATGGGAGAAATTTTTTTCATTCTACCCATCTGACAAAGTGCTAATGTCCAGAACCTACGAAGAACTTAAACAAATTTACAGGAAAAGCAAACAACTCCATCAAAAAGTGGGCGAAGAATATGAACAGACACGTCTCAAAAGAAGGTATTTATGCAGCCAACAGACACATGCAAAAATGCTCTCCATCACTGGTCATTAGAGAAACGCAAATCAAAACCACAATGAGATACCATCTGAGGCAAGTTTGAATGGCAGTCATTCAAAAGTCAGGAAACAACAGATGCCACAGAGGATGTGGAGAAACAGGAATGCTTTTACATTGTTGGTGCGAGTGTAAATTGGTTAAACCACTGCAGAAGTCAGTGTAGGGATTCCTCAAGGATCTAGAACTAGAATTACCATTTGCCCCAGCAATCCCATTACTGGGTATATACCCAAAGGATTATAAATCATTCTACTATTAAGACACATGCACATGTAAGTTTATTGTGGCACTATTCACAATAGCAGGGACTTGGAACCAACCCAAATGTCCATCAATGATAGACTAGATAAAGAAAATGTAGCACATATACACCATGGAATACTATGCAGTCATAAAAAAGGATGAGTCCATGTCCTTTGCAGGAACATAGATGAAGCTGGAAACCATCATTCTCAGCAAACTAACACAAGAACAGAAAACCAAACACCGCATGTTCTCACTCATAAGTGGGAGCTGAACAAAGAGAACACATGGACACAGGGAGGGGAACATCACACCCCAGGGCCTGTCAGGGGGTGGGGGGTTAGGGAAGGGATAGCATTAGGAGAAATACCTAATGTAGATGACAGGTTGATGGGTGCAGCAAACCACCATGGCATATGTATACCTATGTAAAAACCTGCACGTTCTGCACAGGTACCCCAGAACTTAAAGTATTCAAAAAAAA
>NW_016806721.1:383181-399111 GCF_001698545.2 Rhinopithecus bieti
TTTTTTTTTTTTTTTTTTTTACTGGATGTTAACATTTAAAGAAGTTAGAAGTTAACTTAAAATTTCTTGACTAAACAGTAAAAATAACAAATGCTAATAAACATTGAAAATGTGTTTACTTCACTATATTCATATTTTAGGGAATTTACTCCCATTTCTATTCAGCTGTTAACATGTATTTACTTTTATTAGATTCTTAAACTACACTGACCTCAAAATTCTAGTTCTTTTCATTTTCCAATGCTTATTTTTGTATATGACCTCTTAGTAAATAACTCCAGAATATTGAAGATTCATTTATCACAACACCCCTTAACTCAAATTCTTGAAACTTACAGAGTCAAAGAATGTAAAACTGTATTAAATATTTCCTATTATGGGAAGATGACTTAATCACTATAAGGTAAGTCCTGAACTTTCACATGTCCATCAACTTTTTTCTCCCGCATGCACACTATCAACAGTTGTGTTGAAACTTCCTTTTGGGAATTAAAGGCTGTAGAATCTTTGGAGTTCAGCTCTCTACAGTTCAGAGTGAACTGAGAGATGAGAACTTGTTGCAAAAGAGTTGGTTAGTGAAAGTAGAAATATTGGCAATGCAAGAAGAAAAGTGAAACATTTGACCAGAATTATCTTGTTTGCATAACCTAGCATATCAAATAACTGAAAAAGCTCATGTCCACTGTACTCAGCAAAAGGGTTCAAAGGCTAATTTACTTTTATTATTTTTAAAATAAAATGTGACTTATATTTGGGTGTTATTATATAACTTTTAAAATCAATATTGAAATAAGAATTATGATATACAATTGCTTCCAAAGTTATCTGATAACACAAGAGTTTATATTAAAATATGAGCATTTAAGAAATCTCACATTGGTCTTTGCAAAATAAAGTATAATACAAGAAATGTTGAGAAATTACGTGTGCTAATCACTGTATTATGGACTTTTAAGGAAAACATTATGTAGTAATTTAAGACATATTCAAGTTCTAATCACCCTTCTATTAAAATCATTAGAAACTTTCTAAGTCAAATGGGAATAATTCTTTTCATTAGGAACTGGCCCTGTTTCTAATCTCAGCCGTCTTCTAATCAATTGAGCTGTTTTAGGCAGTTTGAGAATCTCTCCAGGCTTCAGTTTACCCAACTTTACAGCAAAAGTATTGAATAAAATAGTCTCTTGAGGTTCCTTTCTATTCTGACATGTTCTAATTTCAAGTACAAATATTACAGAAGGCAAAAGAGAAAACTGAAAATTTAAATTATATGTCATAACAGGAGAAAAGATGAAAAAAATGTAAAAACCAATTCCAGTGAGGGGCTGTCACATTTTTAATTCAAGTGTATTCTGAAAAGTATAGACACAATTCAAAAGTAACTTACAAGCTTGAGAGCTTCAGACTGTATCCAGATGATATAACAAATCTTTTCAGTAAAGCAGACAAAATCGTGATAGCGATGGTTTTCCTATTCAACACCAAATAATTCCTTTAAGTTATTTGACTAGGTGTTTCAGATTTCTGAACCTAAGAGAAGATCCCTGCCTCAGAGAGATCAAGCCTATGGTGAAGGCTTAGAAGAACAGCCCCAAATGTCCTCGTTTTCCTCATTCAAACACAAAAAAGCATTTAAAAAAAAATACAGTGGCCCCTTAATTGCATACTACCCAAACAGATTGTTTTCCCAGTACCATCTTTATGTTACAATATGTAAAAATATAATGCAGTTTACTGATATGATATAAATTTCATCTTCCCCAAATGACACTGAGAAAAATGAATCCTTTGTAGTGTACTACAAAGATGTGACTAAGCTTATTACCCATATCTTAATAACTTCATACTCAGTGTAGTCCAGGAAGGAACAAAGGGAGGAAGAAAAAGAGGTTGGTAGTACTGCTAGCATTTAAGTTATTTGCCGGGAATGGATAAACCGAGATGTATTTGAATTCAGGTTTGGGGGATCAAAAGGAAAGATGCAAAGAAGACACATTATTCTTTTCTTTTTCAGAAGATTTCAATTAAAACTTCAAAAAAACAGCAAGAGCAACAAAAACTTCCAAATTTCCTACTTCTCTTGTTCAACATTTCCAAAATTTCTATCTGGTACTTATTAGTCATACACACACATACACACATATGTATGTCTAAAATATATGTATTTTATTGTGAATGATATGCTTTATAATTTGTCACATAATTATTTAAGAGTTTAAGACAATTATACACTTCAAATTTTACTGCAACTTGGGAATCTGAGATTACAGTACTTCAAATCTCGGAAAATGGAGCCAGCAAATTCAGTTCTAGTTCTGCCCCTGGCTAGTCATGTGAACTTACCTACTTAAGACATATATTTAAGTACATTGGTCACAGTTCAATTATCTGTGAGAGGGGTATATCAAACTAGACATTTCCTTTAGTCACATTCATTTTTAAATTTTTCTGATTCATTTAAGGAAGTACTCATAAATCTTAGGTTAAGTAGCCATATCTGCACTAGCATTTGTGATCTCCTTCTGCACCTTAAAAAGTCACTTATAAATGTTGAAATGCAAATCTTTTTGGCATGCTACTTCCTCTGTTCTTTTTTATACTCCCTTTTATACTCTGACCATTTGAACATTAAGGTTCCTTTGGAAAAGTCATGCTTGGTTAACAGGATTCAGTAATATAGTTGACGTTCAAAAGGAAAATAAAGCATTTGGGTCTTATTTAAAGTGACTGTTTAGGAAATAGAAATATTAACCAAATATAAACATTCTGTTGATGTGTTATTACCTCCGTAAAGCTAAAAAGCAGTGATCTTTTGAAGAAATGATAATGTGATCACAGAGGTTAATTGCTGAACTGTTTATAACGTTTTATTCCATTCAAAATTTCTGCATATTCTATCTGAATGACTCAGTTCGAGAATGCTTCATTTTACAAAAACAGCATTTAATACAATAAAACGTCTAATAAATTGTTTCACTGCAAACATGGTATCTCTGTATGAGGCAGGAATAGCCTGGAGAGTGTCTAAGGCATAAGAGTGTTATATTTCATAGCAGATAATGTCAATATAATAATGTCAAATTATTAAAATCATTGAAAGTATTTAATGGCCAAATTTTCTATAAAAACCATCAAAGCCAAATTCATATTTGAGTTTTATATGACAGAGGTCTTGTCACCTAATTCTTCAAGTAGCTGTGGTCTAATAAGAATTGTTCATGTGATCATATTTAATGACATATGGAGAAATTATTTGCTCTATGTACTGGTGTATATTACCATAATGAATACTGCAAAATATCATTATCACAAAGTAAAGGAAAATTGCATTTGTATTCATTTTAAATAATCATAAACTAATCGATAACTTATTTGAACACTATTGTTAATGTTGTTTTATACTGCAATTTATTAGTTGTTTAAATGTCAAAGACCAAAGAATGGGATTTCTATTGTATTTAGCTCGAAAACACTGCTGCTCCTACTAATACATTCAAATGAACAGGGGGGCTTATAATTATAACATAAGGTAGTTAACATCCTTCTTGGAGGATTCTGAGCTGTAGAAATTAAGGAATGCTTTTGTTTCAGAAGGGAAACATCATCATTAGTGTGGTCCACTTTTCTTTTATACATGCATAACAAACTCCTTGGTATTCATAAAGCCTATACACAAAGACCATATCCCCAAATGGGCCCAGCATGGATCTACTCAGCTGAGTTTAAACTTTCACTGCTTGCTGAACATTATTTGGAGAATAAAATTAATTTGAAATACTTGTAGAACCAGAGGGCTATTTTTTAATTGTTAACTAAGGTGGCTCTGCATTTTGAGAAAGCCAATGAAAACCATTAAAGGAAATGAGGTATAATGAACTGTAGTTCTTTTTTGTCTTTTTCAGTCTTAATATCTCATTTGTTTGAATATTTATAAATAAAAGCCAAACAGGGTTAAAGATAGGCAAGGACATTCATTAACAATGGAGATGTGTAATTTGGAGTTTGAGTGTCTCGTTATATATACAATTCTTTAAATCAGGTCCACTATTCATTTATTTTGTTTTGTACTTTCATGTAAATGTTTTCTTGTATATATAGATATATGAAAAATGGAACTATTTTCTTACACATACTATGCAACATGTTTGTAAAATTGCAATATTACCAAAATTACAAAAGCTGTGCTTTTGTACTCTATCTTGCTTTATGTAAAATCACTTTTCTATTGAAACGGACTTTCTGTCCTATAAACTGTAGATAACATATCGATTCAAAAAGCAGTCTATTGTATCTTTTGTTTAGATTGAACTTAATTGGGGTATATTTTGGGGAGAGAAAATGCAGCAAAGTTTTGGCAGTTGGAAACCTTCTTTTCTCTGAAATGAGACCTTTCGAAGCATGCAATGAGCTCATACAATTTAAGATCTCTCCTGTGATTCTTGTAATTTGTCCTAATTTTGGTGCTACTATGTAAACATGATTAAATGTGATAGTCAAAACAAAGAGGATAAAAACTTACATGCTATCATTTCATTTATTTTATTGAGTTTTGAAAATAGTTCAAAGAGGGGTATGAATATTAGTGAGTAGACACGTTTTCAATTCTGTGTTTTAAAATCTATTAAGATGTATGTTTGAAAAATATTAAGCTTAATCCATATATTTATACTGGATAAAATGCTTCTCTTATGAAAACCTGGGCGTATTGTCCCTTTTAAATACATGACCAATAAAACTGAAGAATTGTTAACGATAAAATCACCAGTTTATCAAACGATTAGCTAATAGTTTATTCATTCTAGAGTCACTCTGATTTGATATTTTGGGATAGGACCAAAAAAACTACTATGTGCACACACTTATACCCCTACATATACATAATCAAATTACCCACAAAAATACACATATATGCAATGGTGAATATAATACAATATATATATAATATAAACACATGCTAATCATTACTTATTTGGTGTATTTCTTCATTCCCTTGTTATATTCACTATCTCTCAATCCAGGAGGACTTGAGGCAATGGCATGGACTTTGTTAGCTTTTAGCAATATATCCAGTCCAACATTGTACCTACATTGAAAGTGACATTGCGCAACATTGCTTCCAAAACAAAAACAAAAACAGTATTCACAGGAAGCTTTTTCCCCCCCAAAGAGTCACTATTAGCTTTCATTCTTTGCTGCTGAAGCATCTCTACACACTGTTCCAGATATTAGTTACAAACAACAACAGAACTATTTACATTCCTCATGAAGTCTTCCAAATGTTAAATCTAAACAGAACACAAATGATTGCTTTCAGCTCAGGGAAGCATATCTATTCTATGAGTTTATTTAATTTCCAAGAAAGTTTTGGATGGTTTGGATAAGTGTGCAACCAAATACTTGAATATTTATTTCCAGCAGTTTCTTAGGCCATTTACCAATCGTAGTAATGCCTGAATTTGATAATCTCTTCTCTTAATAGTGGGGCAAATAAGGTAAAAGCAGTTTTCTTTTCTCTACCCACACTCAACACCATGATCAGATGTATAGTTTTCCCCCACAATAACCAATACTCCCGTTCCAGCTGCATGTCCTACTGTTTAATTTCAATGCCCATTGAAATCAGCACTGATGCCTTAGGTTAAGGGCTCAGTCCCACAGATTTTCCCCTTTTGCAGACCCCAGTCACAAGTAATAAAACCCCAGGTTATCCACAATTTCTGTCCAAATGGGCTACAAATCCCATGACCCCTTCTTGGGTTTCATAATTTGCTAGACTGACTCACAGAACTGAGGAAAATGGCTTATTTCCTACTGCTGATTTATTACAAAGAGTATTTTGAAGGGCATAAATGAACAGCCAGATGAAAAGGCAGGTAGGCTGAGGTTTACAAGGGTCCACAGGGCAGGGAGTTGGGGCTTGTCACTCTCACAGCACATGGATGTGTTCATCAACCCAGGAGCTCTGAACCTCACAGTTCTGGAATTTTTATGGAAGCTGCATCCCGTAGGAATGATTGATTATATACTCCAACCCCCACCCACCGGCAACCCCACCTCCTGAGAGGAATTGGAAAGTGAGCCTGTCAGTCCCAAGCTTCTAGTCATGGCTTGGTCTTCCTGGTGACCAGCTTCCTTCAAGGATCCCACAAAGAGTCACCTCATTTGAACAAAAGACACTACTATCACTCAGGAAATTACCAAGGTCTTAGGAGTTCTGTGTCAGGAACTGGCTTAAAGACCAAATATTAAAATGAAAAGTTCTCCTAGGATCCCTACTTACAGGGACAGGGACTGGTATATACATTCTTATTATTTCACACGGGACTATGGAGAACGAAGGTTGGGAATGGGTATTCAGCCAGGTAATCCAATGCAATATTATACTGATGTTTTCATCAACTGATGTATCACTAAAATAATATCACCATGATTGGTGTATCACTAAAATAACTGATCCAGAAAATAGCGCCTGTGTGAATTTTAAATGTTCCTGTAACTTCTTCTAATTACTAGGTAGAAGCTTACCCTCTTTGGACAGGTCACATGACAAAATTTGAAGTGAAGGTATTTTTTCACATTTCTCTTTCCCTCTTAATAAGAATTATTACTTGCCATGAAAGCACGTTTTATGGTAACGGAGCAATATTCATTTTATAGTACTCACTAATTTTTTTAATTAACATATTGAGCTAATAAAGTTATTCTAACTAAAAAAAGGAATCACTTGATTTATTTAAAATACAAATTGAACCCCCAGTTTTTTCATCACTCCAAGAAACACCACGGATACAAAAAAGAGAAAGGCTATGTCAGAAAAAAAAAAAATTAAGTGCAGCTTATAAATATATACTAAACATTTTCTCATAAACATGCCCAAATCACTAATTGTTTTAAGTGGTGCATAAAACCATGAAGATGAAATGAGTAAACTGGCTTGGTCCAAAAATAATGCTTAGTATATTTTATAAGCTACAACTACATATTACATCAAATTCGTTTTGCAGATATTTTTAGTAGATCTAGCCATATTTTCTAAGTTACTTATTTTCTCTATACAGCTGTTTCCAGAAGGATATAAGTTTTCTTACAATATGGAGTAAGACAGAAATACTAAAGAAAAACCACAGAGGAGACAGAATAAAAAGGTGAAGCAATATGACTAGTGTGTTGAATATTACATGTATGTTTAAGTTTCCTATAAGCCAAAGATTTAAAGGGAAATGGTATAGATATGTCATTCTCAACATTTGAGAACATATACACCATTTATTCATAACATATAAAATGTTTCCTTATGTTAAAAGTCATTATTGTCAAGTTATTTATTCAAAGATGAAGAAAACATGATGTGTTTTTATTAAAATTTTAACATTATTAAAATTAATGTTATAAAATTATTAGATTCATTAACAATTTTATTGTTTTATCTATTAACAGTTACAGAAGATATTATGGGATTGTTTAGAGCACTGTAAAGCATGAAAACCTCAAATTATTCATAATTATGAATCCTTAAAATATGCATAAAATACCAAGATGTGTAAAACATCAAAATAAATGGAATGGATCCAAAGCATTTGTGAACTAGCCAGATATTTTTCCAAAAATGCATCTACTTCCTCGTTATACAATTTTTTGTGTATTATATAATAGTGTCTATAGATGAGTTGATCATGCAATGTAAGAGAGTAACAATTTGAAAAGTACTGCCAATAAAAAGTCTTGGTAAAACTCTATACTACTTAAATTTTAAGAAAATGATAAACCCAGTACTTTCCTACTGTTTACAACTTGCTACAAGATTCTGAATTCACTGGGCACCACAACTAAGGCCTCTGAGACATCATAAGGAAAGTCACCTATTACCTTTCAAAATTAAGGAAATATAAAGTCAAAGAAAGACATAGCTAAAATTCCAGAAATACATAATACTTTGTTTCATTGGGTCAACTGAATTACTAAATTAGATTTTATAGATCATCTTGAATTTATAGCTGATTTAATGACATTCCACTAAGTTTTGAATGCACAGCACAGAAAATGAAGTCAATAATTAAAAGTAGGCTGAAAGTCTTGAAAATAAATAAGTTATTACCTCAAAGCAAAAGTCTAATAGACAAAATTCATAAATAAGAATTGAAACTTCTAATTAAAAAAGTAAAAGAATATACATTTCCTTTTACATTTCATCTTTTGAAGTCTGCATTTATTTTGTAATGACTCGTTATTTATCTTGAAGAAATAAAAATCCCATAAATAAAATGAATTTGATTTTTTCAAAAGGAGGATCAGTAGATTTGAAGTAAAAAAATCCGATTTCAAGTCCTGTGTTTCATTTTAGATATTATTCAATAACCTATATATACCTAATCTAAGTGAGAGTTTAGACAAGATGTGATTGTACATGGATTTCACTTGGCATGCTCACTCTGATCAATTGGAAAGGGCTATCAAAATGGAACCCTGGATATTGAGAATGGTTTAGGAATAAGTTTAAGCTCTCCAGGAAAGTGGCATGATCATTCATAGTGTCAAAGTTCTGGAGTGATTGACTAACGGTAGCATATCTGTTCTATTTTTGCAGTCAGATGATCTCAAGGTCTTTCAACTCAACACTGGGCCTGTTTCCTGATGGTAAAATAAGAGGATTGAATGCCAAACACTTTTTAGATGAATCAATGTTACATGAGTAACCTTTGCAATTTTAATGTATTCAATCCTGTACTATAGTATTTTTTTTACTCTTATATAGAAGTATAACATATGGAGCTATGTACTGAAATGAAAGGAATAAGGAAGGTAGCAACTGAGGTGGCAAGTTGTCAAGCATTTGACAAATTATGGTCCATTATGTAATTCAAAGTACATAATGGAATTACCTGGGTTATACAAGTTGTCTGAGTTCTGGATAACAATTTTCCTTGGTAGTATGCTGTTCAAAGACAAAAGTAAATGAACTAACACAGATTAAGCATATATTGTTTACTGTATAATGAATTAAGATAATTTCTTACTTTTAAAATTATAATCTCAATAATTGTTGGATTAAGTTCAACTAATCCAAGTTTTATAGACAAGAAAGCTGTGTTTCAGAGAAATTAAGTAATCTCTCTATTACTTCTTTTACATTTTAGTTAATTCATCTGCTCATGAATTTAATAACTAGTAACAAGCACCTCTATACATCAGGCATTGTGCTAGGTGCTGCTGAACAAACTGGTCAATCAAAGAAGGATAGGCAAGGTCAAACGCTCCTGGAACTTTTGGGCAGTGGGAGAAATGGAAACCACAAATAACACAAAAATAAATAAACAAGATAATGTCATGATGTGGAAAATTCTATAAAGAAAATAAGCAATGGCAGGGTGACAGGCTGAGTGTCATTTATTATGACAAGTGTGTTAAAAATAAGAACTTTATCATTTCTAATTATAAAGGCCTTCTGTATTAGGATATATGCCTCCCCAAACATTTGAATACCAGGGTGTCAATTAGGAAAATAGAGTTGAGTGACTAAGATATTTTACTAGTTTTCAAATGGATAAAAGAATGCTATAACTAGAGACATAAAAGCAAGAATAAACTTTTACTGTAATTTTTAAATCTGAAGTTGAATCTAAATCATGAACTGATATTACATTTTCAATGCTTCACATGTAAGATACTATCTCATGGTACTGGACAAATTCTATTTTAACACAGACCATCATTCCTGTTGATTTTACCTACTGGTGGCATGAGAAAACTAGGCTAGTTTGAGTGTGAGGATGATCCATGATTCATTAGTAAGCATCTACTTTTTTTTTTTTTCTAACTTTGGAATGCCCACCCATTCCAAACATCTCAAAAGGGGACTCTAATGATGGGAAATGTGAGCCTTGATGTCCTGTGTAATAAGAATGTGTGCTCACTGTGTAATCACATTCTACCGGGGCGATATTTCATCTGGATTCTGTTTTATAAAACGCTTGAAGCTCTCAGTGTGGGTCATATTATATCTAAAGATTTATTTTGGAGGTTCTTTTTCTCTTCATGTGAGGTGTGGTAGAATGAGTTAGCTATAAAATTAATCTGACTATTACCACAAAATATACCGCAAGCTAACACAGTTTTGTGCTCTCTCTCTCACTCTCTCTTGTGCACTCACTCTCTCTCCCCATCCCTCCCTCTCTCCTTCCCTCAGACAAATCTGTTGAGTCAGATGTTCCCACATCATTGTGGAGTATTTTATCTGTAGTCTTCTTTATGGTTTGGCATGATTCTTTCTATCCCTGAAATGTTATAATGATTAAATAATAAATGATTTGTATTTTGAATTACCGTGAAGGCATTTAAAACTATTTATCAATAAACACATTAAATTATAAACCTAAATTATGGTCAAAAATCCCTAAGAGGAGGTGGAATCATATAAATGAGACAGAAGTAGGGTAAATTATTCTTTTAAAATTGGGTATCCTAATGTTTTATACTATTTAGGCTACCTCAGGGTATAGTTTGGTAAATCTCTATGGCCATCCATATTGATTAGCCTAAAAACATTTTGCATTTAGAAGCCCAAATATTCAACTTTGAAACTATTCAATACTTTATACAGAGAAGTTTGGATCAGAAAACTTTTCAACTAGGAAATTTCAGATTTTATATTTTAGAGTAATACAGGCCAGTTCATTTTCCTAAATCCAGCTTGTGATTCTGTTCATGCTTATCTCATCATAGGCAGCATGGAAAATGAATGGTAAGAAGTAATTAGAACAATTAAAGCACAGAAAAAACAATGGAAACAGAGATCCAGTATCTAATACTAGCAACTTAAAAGAAACTGCTTTTTGCATTACATTAACTCTCTGGTTTCCAAAGCTGAATCAGTTCAGTTTGGTGCTATACCTATTATCAGTGGTGACACTAAAATAGGTCCCAAGCCTCTGCAGTATGAGACTCACCCATTAACTGCCCACACTGTTTGTTTGTTTTTAATTATATACCGTATTTTTGCCACCCCCTAAACAGGTATAAGCAAATTAATACAAATTTCATCTGGACTTCTAAAAAAATACCCATTCTTCTAAGAAATAGTATTTAAGTGTTATTTAATAATTTGCTTTAACTAAGATAAAGTTACTTTGTTAATTCTGGGAAAAGAGAGTGGCCTGTCCAAAAATAGATCATAATCACAAAGGTTAAAAAATACTTATTACATTGAAGACCAGTGAGGAAAATGTAATTGAACTTAATCTTTTGAACTTTATCTTTCTCATTGTTTTTGTTTTGTGTTATTTATAATCAAAATTTTAATCCACATTCAGCAAAAGTTTATATACGATTCTGCTCTATTTTTGTCTTCTATAAGTTGAAGTAATATTGATCTAGTTGGGTTAATTTGATAATGTGGTACGTGCAAAAGCTGTTAACTTTAAAAGACTACATGCAAAAAAAGGTTAGAGCAATGTTTGAACTTGATTTTTTTAAAATGTATAGTTCTTTCTTACATAGTTTATTCATATATTCTGAAATTCAAATGCTACAAGAAAATGTAAAAAATGGCATTTTATCTGCAACAGTGTGTTAAGTTCTTCTGCTATAATGGAGAAATATATTTAACATATGTGTGTAAAGGCAAAATTTATTTGAATTATTAGAAAATGGTTTTCTTTTTGTCCGACAGTGACACTAGGTTCTGTAATGATGTGCAAATGATAATCCAAGGAAATTCCAAATGTTTACTTGCCTTAGAACAGTGGTCAGTCTTTGTTCATAAAACAGAGTATTAAAAAATATGATATATATAGTTTATATAATTATATATATTTTGAAAATTAAAGGAAATGGATAAGCAAAAAGTAGTCAACAATTGAAGGCAATTATTCTCATACAAACACAGAATTTATGTTAAACTCAAAGCCATTATGTGCAAATATGGTCCCCTCCATGATGGCTTTAACAACTGAAATATATATGCAATACACAAATAATAGGCAGATGATATCCTTCAAGTGATACAATTCCTGCCAGTCTGCCTTCTCAGTCCATGATTTGTAGATTAGTCTTTTTTCATCATCTTAGAAAAGAAAATTATCTCAAAATCAACAAACAGAAGGTAAATTACTTGGCTGAAAATATCAATTGTTCATTGAATAAGTTAGCATCTTTCTGAATCTTATGTTCTGGAGGTGTGTTTAAGATATAATAATCTGGTACCTGAAAGTTTACCTTTAATCATTTTAACATCTCTTTAAATATATTTATCAACTAAGTTAAGATATAATCAGGATACTTTATTCAGGAAGTCAAAATAGACTATCTTAAGAAAATTGTCTTAAGCTAAAACACCCAAATTTCCTACTTCCAAAAACTAACAATGGTAACAAAATAAGATTGCTTTGTAAGATAAAAGGTTAAATTTTCTTAGCATAAAATAGTCAACAGGCGAAATTTTAAGTATAATTTCTTTAGTAATTGCTTTTGTATAGAACATTTAATTAGTTGCATCTAACGTTCATTCTGCACTAATAAAATATGCTCTATTTTATCTGAAAATTACATGATTCAAATGAACTCAAATGTAGGCCATTCACAGAATTACTTTATAATTACTTGAGATGTACAGGGAACTTTGTATAATTATATTTACCCTACGTTTACATAATCTGACACTCACCCTTAGTTTCTTTGGGTAAATGTTAATTCTTCCCACAGAACAACAAAGTCCATGATTTTCCATGAGTATAAGCCTGATTTTCAGGAAAAAAATCACTGCCTAGCTTGAGTGCACTGAAATCTCACCTTGCAGTGTTTTCTTGTTTTCCCCTTTGTTACACCTCCTGTTTCAAAACTTTGCATTTATTGAAACAACGTTAAATTTTTAATATTTCCATATATTAGCATATATTTTGTGCTTTTTAAAACATTAAAGATTTTATATCTAAATAAAAAATTTAATAATTGCCATATATTTCATGTAACAGAAAAAATAAATTTGGACAACATAACTGCACTTACTGGGACAGTATAATTTATGTCAGTTTAGTTAATATCACTATATAATTTTAATATGTATAAGCATACCTTTCAAAAATATAATATTGCACATTTTAATTTCAAATATTACTTTAAATTATTGTAATAACATATTTACATTAGAATTCAGTTTCTATATATTGTATTATATCCTCCTAGAAACATATTTATATTGGAAATATTAAAAAAAAATATACATAGAATACACTGTAAAATTTTTAAATGATCATTACATTGACTTTTTAAGTAAATGTAAAAAATATAAAATGTACAAACTGCAGTCAAATATGATATATCTGTCTCTCATATTAAATAGAAAATTGTTACTATTCTAATGGCATTATTTATCTTAGGAAAAACATTATTTGGGAAAATAATGTCAAATAAATTATACAGAATCAAAATATTTAATCCAGTGAGTACAAAACTGAAACAATCACTTAGAATGCAAACCAATTGCTTAGTTTTTAAAATTATGACAATTTTTTTTTTGTTTTCATAACTGAGAATGTTCTGCAAACATATTTTCTTCATTAAATTTTTATGTGAGAACCATCAGGCAGAAGAAGGCAGTATTCATCTCTAATCAGACTGGGATAAAAATCTCTTAATGCAGACTCAAGTTACATTGTATCAGTGCTTCCAAATACATGTTTCACTGAACACATAGTTCCACAAAATATCAGTAAGAGTTTTTGGGAAAACAAATCATATGTACAAAAAACAAAACATTGAATAGCAGCAACAAAACCCACAGAAAAGTCTGTGTATAAAAGTCAAACAATCGATGTGCAAAGATCACAAGAATTCCTGTACACCAATAACAAACAGATAGCCAAATCATAAATGAACTCCCATTCACAACTGCTACCAAGAGAATAAAATACTTAGGAATACAACTCACAGGGGATGTGAAAGACCTCTTCAAGGAGAACTACAAACCACTGCTCAAGGAAATAAGACAGGACACAAGCAAATGGAAAAACATTCCATGCTTATGGATAGGAAGAATCAATATTGTAAAAATGGCCATACCCCCGAAGTAATTTATAGATTCAATACTATCCCCATCAAGCTACCATTGACTTTCTTTACAGAATTGGAAAAAAATACTTTAAATTTCATATGGAACCATAAAAGGGCCCACATAACAAAGACAATCCTAAGCAAAAAGAACAAAGCTGGAGGCATCATGCTACCTGACTTCAAACTATACTACAAGGCTACAGTAACCAAAACAGCATGGTACTGGTACCAAAACAGATATATAGACCAATGGAACAGAACAAAGGCCTCAAAATTACACCACACATCTACAACCCCCTTATCTTTGACAAACCAGACAAAAACAAGCAATGGGGAAAGGATTCCCTATTTAATAAATGGTGCTGGGAAAACTGGGTAGCCATATGGAGAAAGCTGATCCTGGGTCTCTTCCTTATACCTTATACATAAATTAACTCAAGATGGATTAAAGATTAAATGTAAGACCTAAAACCATAAAAACCCTAGAAGAAAACTTAGGCAATACCATTCGGGACACAGTCATGGGCAAAGACTTCATGACTAAAACACCAAAAGCAATGAGAAA
This sequence comes from Rhinopithecus bieti, assembly GCF_001698545.2. Taxonomy (NCBI): domain Eukaryota; kingdom Metazoa; phylum Chordata; class Mammalia; order Primates; family Cercopithecidae; genus Rhinopithecus; species Rhinopithecus bieti. The sequence continues at coordinate 397,790 of NW_016806721.1, forward strand.
AAAAGCCAAAATTTCCAAATGGCATCTAATTAAACTGAAGTGCTTCTGCAAAGCAAAAGAAACTATCATCAGAGTGAACAGGCAACCTACAGAATGGCAGAAAATTTTTGCAATCTATCCATCTGAAAAAGGGCTAATATTGAGAATCTACAAGGAGTTTAAACAAATTTACAAGAAAAAACAACCCCATTAAAAAGTGGGCAAAGGATATGAAAAGACACTTTGCAAAAGAAGACATTTATGTGGCCAATAAACGTATGAAACAAAGCTCTCCATCACTGGTCATTAGAAAAACACAAATCAAAACCACAATGAGACACCATCTCAAGCCAGTTAGAATGGCGATCATTAAAAACTCAGGAAAAAACAGATGCTGGAGAGAATGTGGAGAAATAGGAATGCTTTTACATTGGTGGTGGGAGTGTAAATTGGTTAAACCATTATGGAAGACAATGTGGCGATTCCTCAAGGATCTAGAACCAGAAATACCATTTGGCCCAGCAATTCCATTACTGGGTATATAACAAAAGTATTATAACTCATTCGACTATAAAGACACATTCACATGTATGTTTATTGCTGCATTGTTCACAATAGCAAAGACTTGGAACCAACCTAAATGCCCATCAATGATAGACTGGATAAAGAAAATGTGGCATATACGCACCATGGAATACTATGAAGCCTCAAAAAAGGACATGTTCATGCACTTTGCAGGGACATAGATAAAGCTGGAAACCATCATTCTCAACAAACTAACACAAGAACAGAAAACCAAACACCATAAGTGCTCACTCATAAGTGGGAGCTGAACATTGAGAACACATGGACACAGGGAGGGAAATATCATACACCGGGGCCCGTTGTGGGTTGTGGGACTAGGGGATGCACAGCATTAGGAGAAATACCTAATGTAGATGACGGGTTGATGGGCACAGCAAACCACCATGGCACATGTATACCTATGTAACAAACCTGCATGTTCTGCACATGTATCCCAGAACTTACAGTATAATAAAAATAAATAAATACAGACACATGAAAAAATGCTCATCGTCACTTGCCATCAGAGAAATGCAAATCAAAACCACAATGAGATACCATCTCACACCAGTTAGAATGGCAATCATTAAGAAGTCAGGAAACAACAGGTGTTGGAGAGGATGTGGAGAAATAGGAACACTTTTACACTGTTGGTGGGATTGTAAACTAGTTCAACCATTATGGAAAACAGTATGGCAATTCCTCAAGGATCTAGAACTAGATGTACCATATGACCCAGCCATCCCACTACTGGGTATATACCCAAAGGATTATAAATC
>NW_016806721.1:401531-411573 GCF_001698545.2 Rhinopithecus bieti
AGGAGGGGAGGAGGGAGGGATTGCATTGGGGAGTTATACATGATATAAATGATGAATTGATGGGTGCTGACGAGTTGATGGGTGCAGCACACCAACATGGCATAAGTATACATATGTAACAAACCTGCACGTTATGCACATGTACCCTAGAACTTAAAGTATAATAAAAATAAATAAATAAATAAATAAATAAATAAATAAATAAATAACATAAAATAAAAGTCAAACAAGTTTACTTGTTAAAGCCTTTACTTTGTGCAGAATAATGTCAAGGTGGAGAAACATTTTGTAAGGACTCCCAGTTATTATTTTTAACACAGAATATCATACTGAACTGCATGTTGTGGAACACTGCTCTAGATTTTTAAGCAATGTACAACACTGTTACTTGAGATTTGATTGTATAAGCCACCCGACACTATTTTGCAAATATGTGCTTTCAAGACTCCTATCCAAAACATACTCAGATACCTTGACACTTAATGAAAAATAAAAACTTGCTAATTTACCCTAAGAATTTTCCATTTGTTGAATGGAGCCTGTCATATTGAATTATAATTCTCCCATCTTGCTACCTTTTAGACTCCTAAGTTCTGCTTTCATATAAATATGTGACAGAAATGTTATTTGTGACAGGTATAGAAAAGCGTATGCTACATACAAATTGTGTGAGAACCAGATCATCATTTTCCCTTTTACAAGAGTTCAGATGACATCTGTGCTCAAGTTACAGAAAGACTCTAGAAAAGTGTGATATTTTTGTATTTAGTAATAATTGATGGAACTAGCAGTGATATAATCTCATAGAATTTCATAATGCTTTTCTTATATGGGACCTTTAAAAAGTTATTTGTTCTTAGAGCACCTTTTATTTATCTTTTTGAAATCTAGACCTTGAATAACTGTAAAAGCCTTATGGGTATAAAATACATGCTTTTATTAAAATATTCTCCTGATAAAAGTAAATGAGATTCCATGCTATTCCTATCAAACTGCCAAAGACATTCTTGACAGAATTAGAGAAAAACTATCCTAAAATCCACATGGAACCAAAAAAGAGCCCACATAGCCAAAGCAATCCTAAGCAAAAAGAACAAAACTGGAGACTTTACATTCCTCAACTTCAAACTTGTCTGAAAGGTTGTGGAGAAAAGGCAATGCTTATACAGCGCTTATGGGAATGTCAGCCACTGTGGAAAGCAGTCTGGAAATTTCTCAAAGAACTAAAAACAACTACCGTTTAACACAGCAATCCCATTACTGGCTATACACCCAAAGGAATGTAATTCATTCTACCATAAAGACACATGTCTGCATATGTTTATCACAGCACTATTCACAATAGCAAAGACATGAAATCAACCTAAATGCCCATCAGTGGCAGATTGGTTGAGAAAATGCAGTACACATATGCCACAGAATACTACGCAGCAATAAAAAGGAATGAGATTATGTCCTTTGGGGAATGTGGATGGATCTGGAGGCCATTATCCTTAGCAAACAAAGGAGCAGAAAACCAGAACATACATATTCTCGCATATATGTGGGAGCTAAACTTTGAGCACACACGCACACAAAGGCAACGTCTATGGAAGACAATGGCGCCTACTTGAGGGTGGAGGTTGGAAGGACAATTAGAATCCAAAAACTCCCTATCTGGTACTATGCTTATTATGTGAATGATGAAATAATCTGTATACCACACGCCTGCTACATGTAATTTATCCATATAGCAAACCTGCTCATGGACATCTGCTACCAAAATAAAAGTTAAAAAATAATTGAGCAAAAGAAAAAAACCTAAATGAGATAAATCCAATGTTAAATATAGAAAAGGGAGTTCGATAATTTGCTACTGGTGGATTCAAATTCAAAACATTCAAGGGTGCTTTTTTATTTGCAAGCATTAATAACATGATCTTATTACTTCTAAATTATACCTAATAAGTTAGAATGCATGATATCCTTGCAAGAGTGATACCAATATTAGTTTTATTTAGCACAAAATGTTAATAAAAAATTTACATTATTATTATTCCAGGCAAGAAGTACTACCTCAAAGAAATCATGCAGAAGGAAAAAACACATGTTCAAAGTCCAAGAAAAGCCCAGACAATTATGAAATGTAAATAATGGTTCCATTCCTCATTTTTGTAATTGTAAATTTGTTCCATTCCTTTGAATCACAATTAAAAGGAGGAAAACTCAACCCAATAATCCAAGGAGGTGGTAAGACATATTGTCAATATATGTATACGCACTAGCACAAATATTGAGAAATTTATATGATAAAGTTAAAGATATGTATTATAAAAAATACCAAAAATCAGAAATACATTACAGATTGATTTAAAATTAAAGACATCAAAGCACTTCAACACAGATAGGGTAAGGTTCTCTTACTGTTACTACAGGGCATATTTTAATAGACAAAAGCCAGGGACTGTGTAACTGATGTCAAAAATGTGGAAAACTATTTACCATCGTAAAAAACAATTTATGTAACATAGAATTCTTCTGTGCAACTAAGTTCAGTTCACAGATACGTATAGCGATGCCTCATTGGAGAATGCCTGGCCTAAATTCCCCCCAAAATTCCCTCTTTTTGTATACATACTAATGTTCTTTTCCTTTAGAACTCTCCTCCATTCCTCTCCTCTGATCTTTTCTGCCAAATATCTTTCCAGTTTTTTGTTGTAGGTTCAATGGTAGCTGAATGCTTTGAACACCTTTACTTAATATACTCTTAAAGATTCAATAAATATTGGTATACAGATAATCTATTTATTGAAAGTGGATACATGAATTCCTCTTCTGTATTATCTAATGTCCAGATAACTACAAGCAGCTACACTGATAACCCCATACCATGTTTACAGTTTTCCATTCAGCATGTTTTACTGACTTTGACGTCTAGCCCCATGACTCCAAACACTGACTCTTCGAAAAACAGCCCAGCAACAACAACCCAGCAGTTTGTTTCTCCTTTACCTTAAGACTTCAGGGTCCTTTGCTAACATAAGCCTCACATGTAGGATTGTTTTTCAGTGGTGCAACTAATCAATTTTAATAATATTTAAGGAGCCCATAAATCTGAATAAAAATTGTATCAGGAAAGTTCCCCTTCACACTGGCTGAAATTTTTGTAGTTAAGGAGCACTTACTGAGAGAAAGCTATCTTAGAAACTCATATACTTCTAAAATATTGATATAATTATTTGTAATTTAACTATACATTATGTAAATATAAACATAACTAAAAATAATATATTTTTGAATATATTTATCATTTTATATATCAATGGACATTTAAGTTACGTCTATATTTTGTGTATTGTGATTAGTACTGCAGTGAACATGGGAATATCAATCTCTTCAAGATTCTGATTTTGATTATTTTGGATATATACTCAGATGTGAGATTGCTGGGTTATATGGTGGTTCTATTTTTAAGCGTTTGAAGAATCTCCATACTGCTTTTCATGTCAGTTGCACCATTTCACCATTTTACATTCTCACCAACAGTGTACGACTGTTCCAATTTCTTCACATTCTCCCTAGCACGTTAACTTCCTTCTTCCATTTTTCCTTCCTTCCTTCTTTCTCTTCTTCCTTTTTGTCTGATAAAAGCCATTGTAAGATGTGTGAGGTGATACTGGAATTTTAATTGGCATTTTCTGATGATTCACTAATAATTTTACCATCTTTTAACCCATTGGCCATTTGAAAGTTTTCTTAAGAATGTCTATTCAAGTCCTTTGGCCATTTTATTTTGTCATTGAGTTGCAGAAATTCTTTATATATTTTAGATAATAATCCTTTTTTAGATATGTAGCTTGCATATATTATTTCTCATTTTGTCAGCTGCCTCTCACTCTGAGGACTGTTTTCTTTGGTATGCAAAAGTTTTTAGTTTGATGTAGTTCCACTTGTCTGTATTTGCTTTTGTTGCCCATGCTTTTGGTGTCATATCCAAGAAAACATTCCCCAGATCAACGTCATAAAGCTTTTCCCTTATATTGTCTTTTACAAGTTTAACGGATTCAGATCTTACATTCAAATCTCCATTTGAGTTGATGTTTATGTATAAAGGTTGAATTTGTTGTTGTTTGTGAATCCTCAGCTTTTCCAACTTAATTTGTTGAGGAGACTACTCTTTCTCCATTGTGTATTCTTGGCACCTTTGTTGAAGGCCAGCTAACTACATAGGTGTGAATTTATTTCCAGGCTCTCTATTCTGTTCTATTGGTTTATATGTCTGTCTTTATGCCAGTATCATTCTGTTTTAATTTTTGTTGCTTTGTAATGTGTTTTGAAATTAAGAAGTGTAATGCCTCCACCTTGCTTTTCTTTCTCAAAATTTCTTTGGCTGTTTATGGTATTTTCTGGGAGGGAAGGAGGTTCCATATGAATTTTACAATTACTTTTCAAATTATGTAAAAAAAAAAGTCATTGAGATTTTTGATAGGGATTGCAGTCAATCTGTAGATTAGGAAAGTTTGAACATTTTATCACTATTAAGTGTTCAATCTATGAACATAATTGTCTTTTTATCTGTGTTTCTTTGATGTCTTTCATCATTGATTTGTAGTTTTAAGTGTACAAGCTTTTCATATCACTGACTAACATTAAGTCTAAGTATTTCATTCCATCTTAAGTGGGATTGTTTTATTAATTTTCTTTTCAGATACTTGGATGTTAAGGTGTAGAAACACAACTTGATTTTTGTATGTTGATTTTGCATCTTCCAAATTTACCAATTCATATACTAGTCCTAAAAATTTGCACTTGTTGTTTTTTTTTTTTTGTTTGTGGGGTCTTTAATGTTTTCTACATACAAGATTATGTCATCTTCTATGTTTTATTTTCATTTCCTCAGGGATTATTTCAAATGTTCTATATTTTGCTTAATAAACTCTGTTGCTGAAGTCTTTGAGTAAGTTTTTCAGTTCAGTTACTGTATTCTTCAGTTCTAGAACTTTCTCTTTTTAAAATAGTTTTAATCACTTTGTCCTTATTCTAGTTATGTTCATGTATTGTTTTCTTGATTTCACTTATTTATGTGTATTCTCTAGCAACTCATTGAAATTCTTTATAAGTATATTGAACACTTTGTTAAGCAATCCATAAATCTCTATTGCTTTGGATCTGTTATATAATATTTATGTTGTTTTCTTCATTGTCATGTTTAACTGATTATGTTTCTTGCATATTTGGCCATCTCTGCATTTGAAGAAACATGTAACTCTCTGTTACATTTACCAACTGCTTTGACACAGATAGAACTTCGCCAATCACTCTGGTTTGAGATTCTGGAAAGCTCTCAAATCTTTTATATGGATGTTTCTTCTCTGGACTTATGCATGTCATTCTTAGATGGGATTTACTGGTTTTCCTTTTTTTTTGTTGTTGTTTCATGAGTCCATAATCTCTTACTCTCTGGCTGTTGTAATGCAGATGTTGATGTACTGCAGACTGTGATGCTAATGGCACAGTCTACTTTTCTTCCTCCTTCCCTATGGAGATGCTTTGAGTTTTCTACCTTATCCCAATCCCATTGAGCTGTGCTAGGTACTATAAGCCACCTGCCCATTTTCCTTTCCTGTTAGCTGGCCCTCCAAACTGTGGGAATTTCTTCAGTTCTACAAGTGAGGGAGGACAGAAACCAGTTCCTTGGGCAGCACATTGAAAGATCAGGGATGTTGAAGGTATCCTCCACTCCTCTGTTTCCCTGATGTTGAAACTGTAGTTTCTATGCTTTCTCTGAATCTTTAGAGCCATGTCAGGCCAAAGAAAGCTACTTTTTTCATTTTCTTTTGTTGTTTTACTATACCCAGGTATCTGATATAAGCCAGTTCCATCAGCATTTTGTGTGAAGGAGCCACTTTCTTATTTAATGTCAGTATATTTCCTGTATTTTCAATCCTTCTTCATCTTCTGGTAGCAAATTATAGCTGGCAAAGTTTCTTTGCAGTATGAAAGTAAAATATATTAAAATGCTTTTAGTAACATCTATAATGATCTCCCACGGTCTTGCAAAATAATTAATTATGGATTCCAAACATTTTTTAAAGTTAGCTATTATAGTTTTTCTTGTGCTAGACTGGGGTAGAATGGAAAGAAAAGTGACACCTGTCTTCCTGAATTTTACAGTGTAGTTAAAAGAGAAAAAAAATCACATAGTTATATTGCTTTATGTCACGATTTTTGAAAATTAGATATAATTATTGATGTTTAAAGTCCCATTTTGTTTATGTTAGCTACTGCCAAATATAATTTACATAAACTATAGAAAATATTTCAGGTAAAGATACATCTCAAATATGTCATTTTTACTATAAAACTAACTGATGAAGACAGATTTCTGAGTGAAATACAGTGAGACATCTTTAATTAAAATAAAAAATAGGAGAATGCCCTGTAACAGAAAGCTGCCCTAGAAAATTTTAATGGTCAAATGATCTGTAGTAATTTTAGTTCTAAGACTTAAATCATATGTAATTCACTTATAAATTTGTACCACAGTATTATCCTCTTTCTAACTATAAACCAAGAGCTTTATTACTGACTTTCCATTGTTCAGAAAAAAGAATGTTATCAATTACTGCAACAATAACTATGAGTAAATACGTCATGAACAAAGAAGAGGGTAACCAGTGACAAGAAAAATATATAATATTATACATTTCTCAAGAAGCTAAAGAATAGTGTGGCTCATGAGAAAAGTGGTATATATTCTGTATGCACAGGGCAACTTATGCACAGTGCAACTTATGTTTACTTTTTTTTCTATTTATATTGGGAATAGCCACAATTTTCTAGCCAATAGAGAAATTGTCAGGATTATTTCTTTTCCTTAAAATGGCATAATTACCAAAATCTCATGAGAAATAATCAACCTAAAATCTTGTGACCCCTGCTCTATTCATATTAATACAACAATGACAATAATAATACCAGTAATATTAACAATACTCAATTACTGCTTACATAATATCTACTACAAGTTAACCATTTTAAAAATAATTTTGTAGGATACAAACAATAAGCCTGCAAAACAGCTATCATTGCTTCTATTTTACAAATAAGGAAAAGTGCACCTTAGAAGAAGCAGCAACACTGTGAACACAAGCTAGTTTTACTAGTTGATTCTTATTTCTACTTGGTAATTCATATTTCAACTTTATTTTTAAAAATTACTTTCAAAGCATAAACAATAGGTTTGTGCAAAGGAGGTCAGAAGCCAAGAAATTTGTAAAATAAATAAAACTTTATTTTTTTCTATTTACATTAGGACTATACATGGTAATGGTCAGTTGCCATGTTTTCTGTCTACTCGACATCTTTCAAACACATTTTCTATTTTGGAGATTTCCCCAATTTATAATTCCTGAAGGTGACACAGACATTGTAGATTAGACACACCCATACAAAACTGATTTGTAAGTGAGTATCCATATGGAATTCATTTTTGGGCAAATGTGATAATAGAGTCATCAAAACTTTGGCAGTAGTCATGGTATCCTATGCCCAGCATCGGCAATGTAACTTTTGGTATCTATGTCCAGGCATGGTAGTGGTGAAGTCTTCATTCTGAAAGCCAAGGGCTTCCTAATCATTTTTAATAAATTCTATCAAGAACTAAATGAGATGCTGTTTTGTTGTTGTTGTTGTTTGCTCACTTGTTTTTAATTCAGAACTTTACTTCCTGAATTTTTAATTTAGGAAATTCAAAAAATTTAATAGTATGTAAAAAATGAAAAAATCCCCCTAAAATCTTTCCACCTAGAGATTCAAACTGTTAGTATTTTAATGACTATCTTTTCATATATTTCATATGCATTGAAAGATTATTATACACATACGCAAGTATGTATATATGTACTTCATAATTGCATGTTGAGTGAGACAGTGCCTGTTATCTTAAAATAGGGACTTTTAAAATTCTTGTTAAAGTGGAATGATGATTAGAGCAAAGGCTAAGTGCCTCCACATTTAAATCAAAGTTTTCGAATGAGAAACAACAAAAGGGATGTTATCACTGACCCAACGGAAATACAAATAACCATCAGAGACTACTATGAAAACCTGTATCCAAACACATTAGAAAACCTAGAAAAGATGAATACATTTGTAAACATATACATCCTCCCAAGACTTAACCAGGAAGAAATTGATTCCCTGAACAAACCAATAACAAGCTCTGAAATTGAATCAGCAATAAACAGCCTACCAACTGAAGAAAAACACAGGCCCAGACAAATTTACAGCTGACTTCTATCACATGTACAAAGAAGAGATGGCATGATTCCCACTGAAACTATTCAAAAAAATTAAAGAGGGGGTTCCTCCCTAGCTCATTCTATAAGGCCATCATTATCCTGATACCAAAACCTGGCACAGACACAACAATAACAACAAAAACACTTCAGGCCAATATTCTTGATGAATATTAATGAAAATGCCCTCAACAAAATACTTGCAAACCACATCCAGCAGCACATCAAAAAGCTAATCCACCATGATCAAGTAGGCTTCATCCTCAGGATGCAAGGTTGGTTCAACAAACGCAAATCAATAAATGTGACTCATCATATACACAAAACTAAAGACAAAAATCACAGCATTATCACAATAGATGCATAAAAGGCTGTTGATAAAATTCAACATATTTTCATGTTAAAAACTCCCAATAAACTAGGTATGGAAGGAAAATACCTCAAAATAATAATAGCCATCTATGACAAACCTACAGCCAACATCACACTGAATGGGCAAAACCTGGAAGCATTTTCCTTGAAAAACAGCAACAGATAAGCATGTCGTCTCTCACCATTCACATTAAACAGAGTATTGAAAGTCCTGGCCAGAGCAATGAGGCGAAGAGAACAAAATAAAGTGCATCAGATAGGAAGAGGGGAAGTCAAATTATCCCTGTTTGCTGATTACATGATTCTATGTCTATAAAATCAGGTAGTCTTGGCCCAAAAGCTGTTTAAGCTGATAAACAACTTCAGCAAGGTTTCAGGAGAAAAACATCAATGTACAAAACTTTTCAGCATTCCTATACAACAAAGACAGTCAAGCCAAGAGCCAAATCAGGAATGCAATCCCCTTCACAATTGCCACAAAAAGGATAAAATACCTAAGAATACAACTAACCCAGGAGGCGAGAGATCTGTACAATGAGAATTACAAAACACTGCTGAAAAAAATCAGATGACACAAACAAATGAAAAAACATCCTATGCTTATGGAGAGGAAAAATCAATATCATCAAAATGGCCATACTGCCCCAAGCAATTTATAGATTAAATACTATTCCTATCAATCTGTCAATGACATTCTTCAGAGAATTAGAAAAAAAATTTTTAAATTCATATGAATTTTTTTACAACACTAGAATTAAGTGGAGACAGAAGGAGATATATTAACAGATTAAGTATAAGATAACAGAGAAAAAGTAAGAAGGCTAGAGTTTAGCAATAATAATTGTATTAATAGTCAACTTGTTATGAGTTCTTAACCTAATTTATGAATGTGTTAAACTCCTTATGTTCAATATTATAATTTTTCAAAGGTATATTACCCACATTTTATACATGAGGAGATAAATTATGAAACTTGTCCCATTTTACACACCTGAAAGCAGCAGGGAAGATTCAAACCCACAACATTCTTGCTCAAGAGTCACTGAGCTCCGGCCGGGCGCGGTGGCTCACGCCTGTAATCCCGGCACTTTGGGAGGCCGAGGCGGGCGGGTCACAAGGTCAGGAGATCGAGACCATCCTGGCTAACACGGTGAAACCTCATCTCTACTAAAAATACAAAAAAAAAAAAAAAAAAAAAAAAAAAAAAAAAAAAAAAAAAATTAGCCAGGTGTGCTGGCGGGTGCCTGTAGTCCCAGGTACTTGGGAGTCTGAGGCAGGAGAATGGCAGGAACCTGGGAGGCGGAGCTTTCTGGGAGCCGAGATCACGCCACTGCACTCCAGCCTGGGTGACAGAGTGAGACTCCGTTCCAAAAAAAAAAAAAAAAAAAAAA
>NW_016806721.1:411896-417828 GCF_001698545.2 Rhinopithecus bieti
AAAAAAAAAAAAAAAAAAAAAAAAAAAAAGAGTCAAGGAGCTTTAGCCTGACTCCACCTACCAAACAGAAGCCACTTGCTCCACAAAATGTCCAGGCTAATCAGGGGCAAAACAGAGAGAGGGTGTTATGGTGTTAACCCCATGTTTGCTTTAAATGTCTGTTCTCACCACTCTACTTCACCATCTCATGGGGAAAGGTGTGTGTCTTCATCTCTATATCCCCAGTCTAGCCAAGTATCTATAGCATAGTGCATATGAAGTCAACGAGCTAAAGAATGAATGAATGAATAATGGGCTAATAGCCTATATTCTCACACATATATTACTTTGAATGAATAATTTTGTAGTATAGAAAAACATCCTAAGATTAACAACAATAGCAGATACCAAATTGAAATGTTATTTTTTAATTTTCAGTTTAAGAATAAAATTTATTTATAATTCTTATTAAATTTAAAATAGAATTATTTGAGCAATGGTTTGTAGTTCTCCTTGCAGAGATCTTTCACCTCCCTCGTTAGCTGTATTCCTCTGTATTTTTTCTTTTCGTGGCAACTGTGAATAAAAGTTTATTCCTGATTTGACTCTTGGCTTGGCATATAGGACTCTTAGTGATTTTTGCACATTGATTTCATATCCTGAGACTTTGCTGAAGTTTGTTTATCAACTTAAGGAGATTTTGGGCCAAGAATATGTGGTTTTCTAGATGTAGGATCAAGTCATCTGCAAACACGGACAATTTGACTTCCTCTCTTCCTAATTGCATGCCCTTTATTTCTTTCTCTTGCCTGATTGCTCAGCCAGGACTTTCCATACGATGTAAAATAGGATTGGTGAGAGAGGACATCCTTGTTTTGTGTCATTTTTCAAGGGACATAGCTTTTGCCCATTCAGTATGATGTTGACTGTCGGTTTATCATAGATGGCTCTTATTATTTTGAGGTACATTCCTTCAATACCTAGTTTATTGAGAGTTTTTAACCTGAATAGTTGTTGAATTTTATTGAAGTCCCTTTTTATAACTATTGAGGTATGCGGTTTTTGCCTTCTGTTTATATGATAAATCACATTTATTAATTTGCATGTTGTGAGCCAACGTTACATCGTGGGAATGAAGTCTGCTTGATCATAGTGGATTAGCTTTTTGAAGTGCTGCTGGCTTTGGTTTGCTAGCATTTTGTTGATGATTTTTTGCATTCATGTTTATTAAGGATATTGGCCTGAGGTTTTCTATTTCTATTCTATCTGCCAGGTTTTGGTATTAGGATTATGCTGGCCTAATAGAATGACTTAGAGAAGAGTCTCTCCTCCTCAATTTCCTGGAATAGTTTCAGTAGGAATGGTACCAGCTGCTCTTTGTATGTCTGGTACAATTCAGCTGTGAATTTATCTGCAAATAATTCAGAGATGACACAAACAGCTGGAAAAACATTCCATGCTCATGTATAGGAAGAATCAATATCATTAAAATGGTCATACTGCCGAGTGCAATTTGTAGATTCAATGCTATTCCTATCCAGCTATCAATGACATTCTTCACAGAACTAGAAAATCTATTTTGAAATTCATATGGAAACAAATAAACAAAAAAAGAGCCCAAATAGCCAAGGCCATCCTACCAAAACTGGAGACATCACATTACCTGACTTCAAATTATACTACAGAACTACAGTAACCAAAACAGTATGTTACTAGTACAAAAAGAGATGAATAGACCAATGAAATAGAATAGAAAGCCCAGAAATGGCCACATGCTTACAATCATCTGATCTTCAGCAAAGCTGACACAGACAAGCAAGGAAGAAAGCACTCCCTATTCAATAAATGATGCTGGGGTAACTGACTAGTCTTGCGCAGAAGATTGAAACTGGGCCCCTTCCTTACACCATATACAAAAATCAACTCAAGATAGAATAAAGACATAAATGTGAAACCCCAAACTATTAAAACTTTGGAAGACAGCCTAGGCAATACCATTCTGGACATACAAACTGGCAAAGATTTCATGACAAATACGCCAAAAGCAATTGCAACAAAAGCAGATTGATAGATGGGTTATAATTAAACTTAAGAACTTCTGCACAGTAAAATAAAATATCAGCGGAGTAAACAGACAATCCACAGAATGGGAGAAATATTTGCAAACTATGCCTCTGACAATGGTCTAATATCCTGTATCTATAAGGAACTTAAACAAATTTATATGAAAACAAACAACCCCATTAAAAAGTGGGCAAAGAACACGAGCAGACAGTTTTCAAAAGAAGACATACATGTAGCCAACAATGCCTATGAAAAAAATATCAATATCACTGATCACTAGTGAAATGCAAAACAAAACCACAATGAGATACCATCGTACACCAGTCAGAATGTCTATTATTAACAAGTCAAAGTATAACAGATGCTGGCAAGGTTGCAGAGAAAAGCAAATGCTTATATACCACAGTTTGGATAATAAATTAGTCCAACCATTGTGAAAAACAGTCTGGAAATTTCTCAAAGACCTAAAAACAGAACTAGCATTCCACCCAGCAGTCTTGCTACTGGCTGTATACCCAAAAGAATGTAAGTCACTCTACCATAAAGACACGCGTATGTGTATGTTCACTGCAGCACTATTCAAAATTGCAAAGACATGGAACCAACCTAAATGTCCATCAATGACAGATTGCATAAAGTAAATGTGGTAGGTGTATATATATATATATATATATATATATGTGTGTGTGTGTGTGTGTGTGTGTGTGTATGTGTATATATATACACACATATACCATGGAATACTATGTAGCCATAAAAAGGAATGAAACCATGTCCTTTGTGGAAACATGAATGTAGCTGCAGGTCATTATCCTTTGCAAACTAACACATGAATAGAAAACCGAATACTGCATCTTCTCACTTATAAATGAGAGCTAAATGATGAGAACCCATGGACACAAAGAGGGTAACAACAGACACACTGTGGCCTACTTGACAGTGGAGGTTGGGAGGAGGGAGAGGATTACAAAAAATAAAAAAAAATATTGGGTACTAGGCTTACTACCTGGGTGATGAAATAATCTGTACAACAAATATCAAGGAGATGAGTTTGCATATATAAAAAACCCACGCAGGTCTCCCTGAAACTAAAAAAAAAAAGAAAAATATTAAAAATACATCAAAGTGTTCTATAATGGTATGCATGATAAAAGATAGCTCTATTGTCATTCGTGAGCCTACCCACTCCACGACAAAACACTCATTTTCCCAAATTCTGACTTTTAGCAGCTAGAGTGCCTCCTGACACAACTTGTCCTTGGCTAAAGAGAGCTACACTTCCAATGTCACACCCCTTCCCAGAGGCCATGTACATCCATTAATTGAATGATGAAGAACTTAAAAGGACCAGCCTTGTTTAATCAAATTAGGAAAACTCTAAATGGCCTTCCCAGTCTCAGAGCTTTCCACAAGAGCTGTTAAGGCCTTTACAGAGACTGTATCACAGCTAGACCTCTCTCTTCCCAAATCCTGCTTTTTTCACTTCATCACTTAAGTTAAAAGTAACTCCAATTAGTTAGCATAGTACTCTTCATATCAGAGCCTGCTTTCCAGAAAATTCCATCTGCAACAACAGCTAACTGACTCTGAAAATGAAAGGGAAGACTATTGAGTCAGGGGTCTAAGATGGAGATGACTGTGGAATGTCTAAGTTATAATATGAACAGCACTGCAGTATTTCTGTTGTCCTCTTTATGAAAAAAGGGAGAATACTTATTCTCCTAATCTCCTTTTAAGCCAAGACAAAAGGGTCCAAGTGAAAAACAAAACATAGGGCTTGAGAAATTGAGTGTGCCTTCAAAATAAACAAAGCTTCTTCCTCGGCCCATGCCTGTCTGGAGTTATTCTGAACAGAGGAATGAGACAAGAGTACAGCACTGGTAGCAAGGTGCGCCAAGAGTGCATGAATTCCCATCAACCAGAAGAAAGGAGTCAGATATGACTAAGTCATCCAGGAAGAACCCTACCCGCTAGAACAAGTAGACACTAGAAGTCAAGATTTATGCTGTATTGTTCAGGAGCATTTACAGAAAAAAAAAAAAAAAAAAAACCATGACGTCATGACTCTCTTACAAAACAAATACTTAATCAAAGTTTTTATCTCATTTGCTCATGACAGAATCAGTAAAAGCTCACGAAGGGAATCCAAAGAACAGACAAATATAAAAACCCATCAGGAATGATGAAATTATACTTTGTGTAATACATGCAAAACTGGCAAGAATACATGGGGCAATAATCGATTACATTCTACCAGACACAATTTGCATTACTGTGGAAATGAATCATATGCTTCCCTACCAGTTTTCTACAACATACAAAGCTGTAAATTAGTGGAAAGGTAACTCAGACAGGTGGCCTATGCAGACACTAATATCCTGACATCACCAAAGGACAGAAGCTGAGGATGTCTCCAAACAGCAGCAGAAGAGGGCATGGATCATGTCAAGGATATGGTTTGCCAGGTGATGGTCCGTAACTATCCTACTCAGTAGCCCATAAATGAATGATCATTCTGGATGCTTGCCATGATGGGAAGTAGTTTTCAGTTGCTCTAGAGCAGAAAACAACACTAACTGAGTATAAAGGTCTATGTCCTCTTAATTCATATCCCACAAGACCTGCCTCTGTCCTGGAGAAGCCAGAGGCAAAACGATGGGCAGAGGAGGAGAGAAAAAGGCTGCACAATATAGAGTTCAGGGCAGCCTGAACGCCATGGGGTGGAGACAGAGTAGTTTTAAGCTAAATGTGAGGTTCGCATTTTTGTATAAACTTGGCTGACTGTTGAAACTTGAAAATGAGATAACTGTATGCCTAAAATTCACCAAGAAGCTGTACTGTACTGGTTACTCCATTTGCATATCTAATGCATTTTATGCACTTTTCTTCCTGCTTCTTGCCCAGGAGAGTGAACTCCACACATTCCATGACCTGGGCTCCCATGTCTTCAGCTTCTGATTATACCCAGCCAATGAGGCAGCAGCAGAGCAGTAGAGACAGGGAGGAAAGGTCAGTCGAGGCATTTATTTCACTTACACTTACACCATGGGTATAGCTAGCTGGTGCCTGTGTTTCTTACCCATGGTGACTATCCCTGTGGGGTCCCCCAGCTATCGTTTCATCTCTCTAACCCTACCTCTGTAGGGCTACAGCTCATTAGCTCCCGCTGTCAGGAGTCCCTGGGTGCTTCAGGATTTCTTCTCAGTTCCCTTGATCTTACCGTCATCTCTGTAAACACCACCTTATTAAACTCCTTTATATGTCAATGTTGACGGCGCCATTTGTTTCCTGATGTGACCCAGACTGACGCATATGGGATCTGTCAAAAATATCATCCAAAGCCATTGAGGATCTGATAGACTGTGATTGAAGCACTGGTCTGAGAAAAACAAAGCAGTTTTCTTTATGAATTTTACTAGGTCAAGTTCGCTCAATGGAAAATATTATGTATGTATATATGCACACAAACATATATTACCTTATTTAAATATACATATGTAGCTCATATTTATTATAAACTATATAATATGAACTAGTAATATTCATATATTTAAAAAGCAATGAAATATAATACATAATCTTACAAATATTATATTACAGTCCTGATGGGGTAGCTCTCACTTGTAATCCCAGCACTTTGGGAAGCCAAGGCAGATGGATCACTTGAGGTAAGGAGTTTGAGACCAGCACTGCCAACATGGCGAAAACCCCTCTCTACTAAAAATACAAAAATTAGTGGGGCTTGATGGCGTGTGCCACCAGTCCTAGCTACTTGGGAGGCTAAGGTGTGAGAATTACTTGATCCCAGGAGGTTGAGGCTGCAGTGATCTGAGATTGCACCACTGCACTCCAGTCTGGGTGATAGACTGAGACCCTACCTCAAAAAAAA
>NW_016806721.1:418128-431458 GCF_001698545.2 Rhinopithecus bieti
ATATGGTATATATATATATATATATATATGACAGTCTAAACCCTTGTTAGCAGTGTTTCCCACTTAAAAATGTCTCATTTGTAAGGGATCATATTGTTTGATTATTTTGATACACAACAATGTTACCAAATTATCTAATCGTGATTATTTAAGCTCTTTCCAATTTGGGGCTGGTATAAACATTGATTTGATGAAAGTTTTTAACACATTTAACCTTACACTTAAATTTTACCAATGAATTCTATATTGCAGTCAGAGCATATTTTTGAAACAGAGACGATACTAATTTAAACCCCCTCAGTGGATGTCAGTGCTATTTTCCCCATATCCCCAAGCAGTGCTATAATTGCATAACTATCATCAATTGAATGTTTACTATATAAGTAGTATTTCAAGCTTTATAAAACCACCTTTTTCATTATCATATTTTAAATAATTCATCTTGTTTAGTCTGACAAATCCTGATTTTTACCCAATCTAGTAGGCAAAATATTAACACCTCAGTTTCTATTTGCAATTACTAGAAGACCAGATATTTGAATATTAACAGTTGTACTTATCCTTTAATAGTAACTTGTTTGTATGCATTATTAACATTTCTATTAATATATAATCATTTTCTTGTGGTTTGTAAATTTTTTGTTTAATGAACATAGAAATGCTTTGCATGCCAGATTTGTTTCGAAGAAATTTATCTTTTTCTTAGATTTGCTTCTCTTTACTCTCATTGTTGTATTCATGTCTTACAGTGCTTTGCCACAAGAAATATTTCCCTTATATATTCAAATCTAATCACAATTTATTTATGACCTACAAGTTACATAAAATGTTTTGTTTTTTGGTTTTTCTTTGTTGTTGTTGTTTTTGTTTTGGAGATAGAGTCTTGCTCTTTCACCAACTCTGGAGTGCAGTGGCACGATCTGGGCTCACTGCAACCTCCACCTCCCAGGTACAAGCAATTCTCCTGCCTCAGCGTCCAAAGTAACTGGGATTACAGGCGCATACCATCATGCCTGCCTAATTTTTGTATTTTTAGTAGAGATGGGGTTTCACCATGTTGTCCAGGCTGGTCTTGAACTCTCAGCCTCAAGTGATCCAGCTGCCTTGACCTCACAAAGTGCTAGAATTACAAGCGTGAGTCACTGTGCCTCACCAGTTACATATAAAATTTAATAAACATTTTTGAACCCCAAAGATTACAAAAATATTCACCTATATCTTCTTTCAGCATCTTCATAATGTTTTTTGTTTGTTTGTTTGTTTTTTACTGTTAAATGGTAAAATTATTTTACCATTAAATCTTTTATTCATCTGTTTACTTAGCTTGGCTTTGGGATGTTTCATTTTCCCCTAAGTATCTAGCTCAATATTTTATCACTATTGATGCAACCGTCTTAAATCAAAAATGATAACCACATATATTGCCATCATTTTAAAGTCTATATGTGCTCAGTGAAGTTTGAGAGACTAGAGTAGACTTTGGTGTCTAACATGGGGCAGTAACTCATAGCTACCACTCCTGTGTAGATTCCCAGAATCGTCACATTCTCCACCCATCAAGCGATTGAGCTTGAGATGTCTAGTAAGTATAAGTCGTAGATAAATGTTCTTGCAAATATGTCTTAAAATTAAAATTTAAAACTGTGTCAGAGGTGGAAACTAATAAAAAGGTGAAAGGCAAGCCAAAGTGTGGGCATTACAGAAAAAGTTTTGTCTTTATAAGTGTCTTAGAATTGATTATATTTATGGAAACAATAATGTACCTCTTCACATCCACCAAATAGAAAACATCTAACAATACGCAGGTTTGGAAAGGATATGGGAAATCTCACGGTGTTAAACTCTATTAAGAAGATGATAACTGATATAAACATACTAGAGAGAAATTTGCTAATACCAAGTAAAGTTATAGTCATATATCCCCAAGGATCCAGTGATTCTAATTCTAGGATGTATTGATGCCATCAAAGTGTGTCCTGAAAAAGAGGGCTTAGCCAAGGAGTAAGTGAGGGCCGAACTCATTTTTTTTTTATCCATCAAGTCATGCACACTTGATATGGGGTTTTATATAACCAGTGTGGATACCTATCATTTCTCACAAAAATGTCTCATGAGCTAGCTCTGGCTATGTTGTCCCCAAGTAGAAACCATCATATGTGCACAAGACGGTAGATAGTCATTGGATACAGATATAAATATATACATGCATACATAAATACATACAGACATAAACATAAATGAAAATCTGCATTAAAAATAAATCTAAAACACATCATGCTGAGTTAAAGAGAAAATACAAAACAAAACAGCATCACACCATTTATGAACATAAGACATACACAGACAATAATAAATTTGTTTGGAATAAGTGCACGGGTATGCTGCCTTTGGCATACACATACCTTGCAAAATCACACGAGAAGTGAATGACAAAGATACACATCAACTTTAGGATCCTGAGGTGGGGAGTGAGAGAAAGGAAACAGTAATGGAGAGCTGAGGCTTAGACGGAGCATCAATTCTTTATTGCAGTTTTCTAAAGAAGTCTAATGTAAAAAGAAGGAAAAGGGAAGGGAAGGGACAGGGGAGGAGAGGAAAGGGGAAAGGAGGGAAGGTGTATTAGTCTGTTTTCACACTGCTGATAAAGACATACCCAAGACTGGGCAATTTATAAAAGAAAGAGGTTTAATCAGACTTACAGTTCCATGTATCTGGAGAAGCCTGACAACTATGGTGGAAGGCAAGGAAGTCATGTCTTACATGGATCGCAGCAAATAGCTTGTGCAGAGAAACTCCCATTTTTTAAAAGCATTAGATCTCCTGAGACCCATTCACTGTCACAGGAACTGCACAGGAGAGACCCGCCCCCATGATTCAATCATCTCCCACTGGTTCCCTGTCACACACGTGAGAATTATGGGCGCTACAAGACGAGATTTGGGTGGGGACACAGAGCCAAACCGTATCAGGAGGGAAGGAGGGAAGGGAAAAGAAAATGAGGCTAGGTGGGAATGAGGAATTTTGAAAAGATGAGTAAATGAAAAGGAATTTCATTCTCCTTCCCCTCAATGTCACTACATTTCTCCAATTAAGATTAATGATATAATTTATTATTTGGATTTATCCTCCTATAAAAGCTCAGTAGTCTAGTATTATAATATCTTTTCTGACTACTCTTCTAAAGTAATATAATATAGTCTGTCTTTGGATAATTTTTCAGCAGAATGTTTTAGAATCAGCCTGATATTCTACTTCACAAATTGCTAGTAAATAAAAAGAGATGTGAATATTTTAATATATTAGAATTAATTGAATTGATACAGTATCCATTCCTTCAATGATACTAAGTTTTTTGATAGAAAATGTCTGTTGAATTTATAATGATTAAAAAGGTGTAGTTACTGAGAGAAATCTCTAAGAAAAGTGACAGATTTATAAAGAAAATTCGCAAATTGCTTCTAATAGCACAGGCAGATGAGATGGTTAATCCACAGGATATTTTCATGGTGATTTTCTACACTCCAGACAGGTACAGCTGCCACTTGGAACAGAGGTATCATCTGACTGATGACCACCTCTAATGATTTGACAGGTTCTTTCTGAGCAGCTGAACAAATAGTATGCTTTTTGGCACAGGCTGCATGTTTAACCAACTAATACCTAAAATCATTCCAATTTGGAACTGTACGTTTATAGCTGTGATTATTTGTTTAAACACCTTATTAGAATATTCACTGTGATCTTGGAAGTGGAAAAGTAGTCCAGGAAAAGGTCCCTGTGTTCAATTGCATTGAACACTTATCTAAGAACATGAAAAACTCTGACTTCTAGTGCTGTTTAACCACTAAAAAGGCAATCTAAGGACCAAGTCACTTAACTCTGTATGCCCTATTAAAAGGGAAGTGAAGTAGGAGCTTGCACACATTAAATTCCATAAACACATCCAGGTTTTATAAAATATTAAGGATGTAAATAAGCCATACATAAAACTTCTCACAAATATGTTTATCTTAAAATTGAAAACTACTGTGTGTGGGGAAAAGGAACTTCCATAAAAAGGTGAAAGGCAAGCCAAAGTCTGGGCTTACACATGAGAAAAGTTGTGTCTGCATGACACTTATCAAAGAAAATGAAAATTTCATCTTTCCCTATAGTCATTCCTTTCTTAAACTTCTTCAAAGTTCTTAATTCTAAGGTGAATAGAAACTCTCTAGTTTCCAGCCTACACTCTCAGACTTCTCTCCCAGCTAACTTTTCTCCCAGCTAACTCCTATTTATTGTCGGAAACTAAGTTCACATATCGCCTCTTCTGAGAAGTCTTCCTTAATCATAAAATCTATGCTCCTCTTATGTGCTCTCAGGTCTAATGTGTATACTTTTATAATATACGACTCTTCCCCTAATTATTAAATTAATCTTATTTTAATTTATGAGAACTGAGCTGGTTCATTCATTTTGGTAACTTAGATGCCTTGTAGAGTTTCTAATGCATAGCAGACACTCAATAAATGTCTTTTGAATGAATGGAGAACAGTGAACTCATGCATGCATTTCCCTCCATGAAATTTAAATTAGGGTTATTATGAACACAAATAATTACATTTCACCTGAGTTTACTAACACTCATAGTTAGTGTTCTATCATTCTGAGTAGCAGTGAGTGGGCTGAAGATTGTGCCTGAGACATGAAAAATAGTTTATTTGTTTTTTTCTCAGTTGTGACATGTTACATGACATAAAGGAAGAGTAAGAATAAGAAAAAGAAGCCCTCTAGGCCAGGCACAGTGGTTCATGCCTGTAATCCCAGCACTTTGGGAGGCTGAGGCAGGCAGATCACATGAGGTCAGGAGTTTGAGACTAGCCTGACCAACATGGTGAAACCCTGTCTCTACTAAAAATACAAAAATATACAAAAAATATAGCCAGGTGTGTTGGCATGCACCTGTAATTCCAGCTACTCAGGAGGCTGAGGCACGAGAATTGCTTGAATCTGGGAGGAGGAGGTTGCAGTAAGCCAAGATTGTGCGGCTGCACTCCAGTCTGGGTGACAGTGAGACTCTGCCTCAAAAAAAAAAAAAAAAAAAAAGAAAAAAAAAAAAAAAAAAAAAAAAAAAAAAAAAAAAAAAAAAAAAAAAAAGAAAAGAAAAGAAAAGAAAAGAAAGAAAGCGGAAAACAAAAGCTCTCTAAGAGAAATCTTCATCTGTAATAACAAATACATTTTTTAAAGAAAATACTGTTTTATCAAATGTCTAAAAATAAAATTCTTCCTTAGCATCATATTTCTGTCATTTACAGATTAGAAAGCATAAATAACAGCAAGACAGAAAGGGGATGGTGGCCAAGTGAAATGGAAATAGAAGAACCAAAGCAAGAAAGTAAGAGCCTAATATGCTATCAACACATTATGAGTAATATCACTATTGTAATTCAGTCATTTCAAAAGTTGAAATCTTTAGCATAATTTAGATTTTTCAAACAATAATTTAGATTTTTCAAACACTGGTACCCAAGAATAAATTCTGGCAGACGATATATTATTTTTCATTCACATAATGAAAAGAGATGCTTATGGATATATAAAATTGGAAACATGTTCCTACTTTAAAAAAGGGATCATTAATGAGGTATGCAAATAGATCTCTCACCTGTTTTTGAAATATTCATAAAAGGCAAGTTATTCATCTTGGGAAAATACAGCCACCATAAAGCATATCAACCACATCTTCAATCTTCTTTACATTAAAGAAGATACAGCACCTTGTGATGTTAAGGAATACCGATGGCAAATATTTTGGATAATTTATTCTGTTTGGTTTATTTTATTTTCCACATACAAAAAGTGGTGCTATTGCAAATGAAAACCTTTCTGTAATCACTGCTATTGCTAAGATTCAGAGTTCCTAGATGCTGAAGTATCATCTGGTTAAAGCATTGATAATTTAACATACTCCATTTCATTACTTGTTTTATGTATGTTCCACTCCACGACCAAGCACGTGTTCCTCTGAAATTCTTTCTTGGGGCTACAGGATACATAACCTCACGCTACACAAAAGAGAGGTCAACTTAACCTTCCCTGTGGCTTTTTTGAGAGAGGAGAGGGGTAAAAGAGATGTCCATTGCCAGGAACTGCAATTTCTCAGTTGGACACTTCCCATGCCCTGCGCATCGCCCCTGGATTTCCTCCCTACCGCTCCTCTAAGGAGATCTCCTTGGGCAAAAAGGGCACTCCAGCAGTTTAGAAAAGAATCCTTACCAGGTACTTGTTAATGGTGTCAGGGTTCATCTTTTAAAACAAGGTCTGGTATCCCTCTTGCTTCACAGAAGTCGGCTATGAAGCATTGGTGCAGAGTAACTTCCCTTTTCCATGCAGACCAGAGATCAAAAGAAGATAAATCCAGGGGGCCATCCAGGAGATACAGGTGAGAGGGGATCTCAGTCGTTTTACATGAAAGCTAGTTAATACAGTCAAGGACTCGGATCCATTCCTACTGGGCAACTGGACATGGGGACAACTTCTAGCGGGCAAACTTGTCTGGTACTTCCTAGGTCCATACAGATAAAGACATCACGCCTCTGGAAAAAACACACCTTGGATCAGGTCCAAAGGTTTAGGGTGGGAGAGGTTCCATTCCAGAAAGCCTCTTGCTTGGTAGGTACCCATATATCAAACATGTGACTTATCACAGGATGTAATTGATCATAACGTCTTGTTAAATCTAACCCTTAATCATTAGCAAGGGAAAAACAAACAAAAATTAAACAAACAAACAAAACTCTGACAAAGGAGGAGTGTATGCTTCAAACTCTCACGTGCAGTATTTGGAAGCAGATTTGCCTTCTGTGATTGTGACTTTGCTTGGGGATTGCCAAGTGTTGAATTTCCATATAAAACCAGGTTAAATATCTGAATATTTGTTTCACTACCATAAATAATTACGATTTGTATCTTTCTATGCTCCTGGCAATTTAATCTTTAAAGTTACCCTATAAAATAGGTGTCGTTATTGTTAACTCCATTGTAATCCTATGACATATCTTGATAGGTGAATTAATTAAAGCTTAGTGAGTGCAAGCAACTTGTCCAAGATGATAGATCTCATAAACGGTAGTCTCTGAACTCAATTCAGCCTTCTTTGAATACAAAGTTGTTGCTCTTAACCGACTGGGGTCCTTCAGTATATATTCACATGTTGCTCTAAAACAGAAGTGGGCATACTATTTCTGCAAAAGGCTAGACGGTAAACATTTTAAGATTGAGAATCAAGAGGCAAAGTCAAGGCTATATAGGTACTTCTAAAACAAAATGTAAAACCATTTTCACAAATACGTACTGATGAAATTCCAAATGCTATCACAATAATTGAGAGTGGACTGGTGGTTACCAGAGGCTAGGAAGGGTTAGAGGAAGGGGTGATGAAGAGAAGTTAATTAATGGGTATAAATGCATGGTTTGATAGAAGAAATAAGACCTCGTGATAGATAGATCAGTAGGGTAGCCATAGTTAACATAATTAATCTTGCATATTTATTCAAATATATATCTATATGAATATATATTCAGATGTTATATATATATATACGTATATATATATACACATACATATACACATACATATATATATACATATATATATACACATACATATATATATACGTATATATATACATATATACGTATACGTATATATACACATATATACGTATACGTATATATACATATACGTATATATATATACATATATATATATATAGCAACAGCAAAGACATGGAATCCACCCAAATGTCCACCAATGATAGATTGGATAAAGACAATGTGGTACATATACACCAGGGAGTACTATGCCACCATAAAAGGAAACAAGATCATGTCCTTTGCAGGGACATGGATGGAGCTGGAAGCCATTATCCTCAGCAAACTAACAGGAACAGAAAACCAAATACCACATGTTCTCACTTATAAGCAGGAACTGAACAATGAAAACACATGGACACAGGGAAGGAAACACACACTGGGACCTGTCATTGGAGGTTGTGGGGGAGACAGCATCAGGATAAACAGCTAATACATGCAGGGCTTAATATCTACGTGATGGGTTGATAGATGCAGCAAACCACTATGGCACATGTTTACCTGTGCAACAAACCTCAACAACCTGCACATGTATCCCAGAATGTAAAATTAAAGTAAATTAAAACAATAAAAAATATTGGCCGGGCACAGTGGCTTATGCCCATAAATCTCAGCACTTTGGGAGGCCTAGGGGTGCAGATCACAAGGTCAGGAGTTCGAGACCAACATGGTGAATCCCCATCTCTACTAAAAATACAAAAATGAGCTGTTCATGCTCACGGAAGCCTGTAATCCCAGCTATTTGGGAGGCTGACGCAGGAGAATCTCTTGAACACAGGAGTCAGAGGTTGCGGTGAGCTGAGATTGCGCCATTGCAGCCCAACCTGGGTAACAGGAGCGAAACTCCATCTCAAAATAAATAAATAAAATTTCTTCTCTTATACATTTTAAAATACCTATAAAAGAAACATTCAGGACAAATATTTAAGGTGATGGATATCCCAAGTACATTGATTTTATCTTTACAAGTTATACAAATGTATTATCACATATACCCACAAACTATGTCCATCTATTATGCATCAGTAAAAAAATAAAACAAATGCAATCACAGTAATTGAAAACTTTTTATAATTTGCTAATACAAGTCTACTGATGAGAAGAATGGAACTTATGTATGAGGGAGATAGAATTTCACATAATTGGAGTTCAAAGTTAGAGTTCCTTACTCTCAAATCTACCACAAATGCTCATCTGTTAAAACCATTCTTAGTCTTACAAAAACAGTTAGCATCAGATTTGTTTCCTGGACTGTAGTTTGCTCTAAAAGCATCTGTGTTCAAGGATCTGTTTGTTTGCAGATCTGTTTGTTTGCGAATTGTAAGTGTACCACAAAGACTTTCCTGATAGCTTTATGCAGAGGATAGAATATTTCTTGGTATAGTAAGAGTATTTCTTATGCATACATTTGCCCATAAATTAACTCAGCCCTAGCATCTACTTCCTTATGCAGAACTACTCCTTGGAGATTAAATCATAATTTCACAGCATTTTCCAGGTATGTTTCTAACTCCTGCATTATTGATAATATGAAATCTAAACATATAAGCAAAACTTATACTACATTCAAAGCAAAGTACTTTCTATTACTTTGTAAAATATACAAAAAAAATTAAACAAAATTTAAATGGCTCTAATTATATACAAACTACCGATCAAAGAAAACCCTCTTAAAGCTAAGGATGACTTAAATATTTATTGAACTATGGATACAGTAATTATGTAACCCAGTAAGATTATCAATTTAATGTGCACCTTAATGAGTTTTCTGTTGGGAAGGTCCAGAAGGTCTAATCCCCAAAAGTGACGCCTGCTAATAACACTGTAATGTTACAGTTATCCAATTCAGATTAATATATCTAAAGTCCAGCTATATTATATGTCCAACTCATAAATGAAATTAACTATACTACATTTGAGATTTATTCAAATCTAAGAGAAATCTTCCTTTTATTTTAAAAATGTGTATCTTGTTAGGAAAATGTAATGCTCAAGTTTCACATTATTTTTATTTTCCTCCAATTGTTTTAAAAGAATAGTATAACATCAGTGGTGCAATTAGAGATTCTTAACAAGCCTTTGAACATTCTTTTTATTAACCTCAGGGTCTGGCTTTGATTTGCTTCTCATACAGCATGCTGATGGTGGTGGTTTTTTGAAGAATGCTTAAGAATTTTAAGTTTGTGTCATAATTAAGATGAAAATAAGCACAGGAGGGACCTTGATGAATAAATGCCTTGTCATGATGACACTTCTTGAATAATAAGTATTAGCCTTTTTTGAGGTTCTAATATCTCAAGTGCATTTCTGGTCTTCCAGCAACATGTTAGAGCAGATGCTGTGTGAGATAGAGTTTAGCAACTCTCTTGCACTCCTTTGTTAGCATTTAGAGTATACTCTTGGTCTTAAATCTGGCTGTCAACTATTTAAGAACTTACTGAAAAATGCAAGGGTCAGGCACTAAGTCAATGGTACCAATTTAGCTTTCAAATTAAAAAACTTTAAAAAAAGACTGACGATGTGCCTAACATTATTTTTAAGACAACCATGAAATGAAGTTCTTGTTCCTGTGACTAGGTGCACAAAGCCAAATCCAATAGAAATCGGTTTGTGGCCTAATAAAGCCCTGGCTAATCATCAATGATTGATTCACAATAAGCAAAAGGATCACGAAAACTTGTTGAAAGCACTCACATAGAAATCAGTGATGCTGAAGAGGTACAAGAGAGCCTGGAGAAAAGTACAGAAGAGGCTAGAGCAACTTGTCACAGATTTCTTTCTTCTGAAGTTAAAACTGTCAAAAATTTCTTTCTCCTTGGAAAAGCATATGATTCGGTGTATCATTTGAGAACTGTTGGAAGAATTCAGTGGGACAGTTGAAAAGTCCCTGTTGATTGGCAAAATAGATCTTCCAGAGAGACTGCATCAGGATCAATGACCCCAGGTTTCTCCTGAATGGTGGCAAGGCAACTGAGTAAGAGAATGATTTATTGAACAATTTAACAGGTGTCATGCTGGGTGGTAGTATCTATGGGATGTGTCCATGGAGAAAAAAATAAAATCAATTCTGTAATGGGGAAATATTTGGCTGTAGTTGGCAAAAGATAAATTCCAGAAATGGAGTTTATCTGAAGACAATTCAGTAAGAAGTAGAAGAAACTGTACATTCTAGATAATGGTGGTTTCAGGGGCAGGGGAGGCCACAATTTAGACTAGTATCCCTAGAAAGCTAGCTAAAGGAACAACTATCAGAATTCAGTAATTATGAATTATTTAGAAGCGGAACAAAATAGAAATAAGAGATGAAGTGTATAGCTTAGCTTGTAATCCTAGCTCCCAGCCTTATCCCCATCCTCAAGGTCTGAAGTTGTTTTCTATGTTTTCTTATTGTAACACAAAAATTTTATTCTAAATTTTGCATACCAGCTCATTGCACTAAAGAAATAAATTATCCACTAAGCACAAATTGCTTAGCTCTTCATTCTGCTCATTTCTCTGAGTGTGTGTATGTAGAGTCAGCTGTAGAGTTCAGGTTTTTCTTTTGAAATACTACAGATGTTTCTTGGAGCTGTTGTATCTAGTCTTTTTATAAAGAAAAGACTACTCAATTAAAGTTTAATCATGCTTCCCAGTTAACTGTATTAGGTAATTTTAAGTTTGCTTGGAAATTCTCTAAGATATAGGCAAAGGGCTTATTCCATGTCATTCTCAAACTATTTGCCAACAACAAAAAAAAAAAAAAAAAAAAAAAAAAAAGAAGTTTGCTTCTACATAAAGCAGTGGTGGGCTGGAACAGTGAAAATAACACTCAACTAGAAGTTTTGGAGCTAGATTACACCTCAAAAAACCAACTAGACAGACACGTTTTCATAGCCAGACAGCCAACAGACCAGAAACTGACAGACCAAAGCAAATATTTGACTGTTTGCACATTGAGGTTATTTTTGACAGAAGTACCTCTTTCATGGTCCATGGTCTCAATACACGCATATTATCAATGACAATATTATGTCATCTAGAAGCAAAATAACTTCATGCCAAATATTCTAAGAGTTAAAATTTCAGCTCACATAAAGTATCTTTTACTGTTTCCCTTAATATTATTATTCCCTTTTGCCCTTTTCAAAAAGTATGGGGAATTCCTGCTATGTTCTACTGTAATTCAAGTATCATTTCTTTACTGCAAATTCTCTCAGTTCTCAAAATGTATACGTTTGGTGCTTTTCAATCATATATTGTGTATTAGTCTGTTCTCACGCTGTTAATAAAGACATACCCTAGACTTGTTAACTTATAAAGAAAAAGAGGTTTAATGGACTCACAGTTTTGCATGACCAGGAGGCCTCACAATCATGGAAGAAGGCGAATGAGGAGCAAAATCATATGCTATTACATGGTGGCAGGCAAAAAAGCTAGTGAAGAGTAACTCCCATTTATATAACCATCATATCTGGTAAGACTTATTCCCTACTATGAGAAAAGTATGGGGGAAACCACCCCCATGATTCAATTATTTCAGATAAATATTTTTAGTCCTAGAAATGGAGAACTGTTTTATTCTACTAATTTTCTAAAATGCAAGCGAACAAGTACATATGTTATCAGAACTCTAAAACATACTACCTTACTCTATTTAATACGATTCATAAAATATACAACTCACGTCTTACTCTCGGTATTGCTGTTCTGAAGTGAAACCTAAGGAAAGCCAAGTCATTTCTTTCTTTTTTTTTATTATTATTATACTTTAGGTTCTAGGGTACATGTGCAGGTTTGTTACATATGTACACATGTGCCATGTTGTTGTGCTGCACCCATTAACTCATCATTTACATTAGGTATCTCTCCTAATGCTAATCCTCCCCACTTCCCCCAGCCCAGGACAGGTCCCGGTGTGTGATGTTCCCCATCCTGTGGCCAAGTGTTCTCATTGTTCAATTCCCACCTATGGGTGAGAAAGAGAACATATGGTGTTTGGTTTTCTGTCCCTGCGATAGTTTGCTCAGAATGATGGTTTCCAGCTTCATGCATGTTCCTACAAAGGACATGAACTCATCTTTTTTTATGACTGCATAGTATTCCATGGTGTATATGTGCCACATTTCCTTAATCCAGTCTACCATTGATAGACATTTGAGTTGGTTCCAAGTCTTTGCTATTGTGAATAGTGACACAATAAACATACGTGTGCATGTGTCTTTATAGCAGCGTGATTTATAATCCTTTGGATGTATACCCAGTAATGGGATGGCTGGGTCAAATGGTATTTCTAGTTCTAGATCCTTGAGGAATCGCCATACTGTTTTCCACAATGGTTGAACTAGTTTACAGTCCCACCAAACAGTGTAAAAGTGTTCCTATTTCTCCACATCCTCTCCAGCACCTGTTGTTTCCTGACTTTTTAAGGATTGCCATTCTAACTGGTGTGAGATGGTATCTCATTATGGTTTTGATTTGCATTTCTCCGATGGCGAGTGATGATGAGCATTTTTTCATGTGTCTGTTGGCTGTAGAAATGTCTTCTTTTGAGAAGTGTCTGTTCATATCCTTCGCCCACTTTTTGATGGGGTTGATTTTTTTCTTGTAAATTTGTTTAAGTTCTTTGTAGATTCTGGATATTAGCCCTTTGTCAGATCCGTAGATTATAACAATTTTCTCCCATTCTGTAGGTTGCCTGTTCACTCTGATAGTAGTTTCT
>NW_016806721.1:437079-452971 GCF_001698545.2 Rhinopithecus bieti
AATGACGAGTTGATGTGCAGCACACCAACATGGCACACATATACATATGTAAAAAACCTGCACATTGTCCACAGGTACCCTAGAACTTAGAGTATATTAAAAAATAAAAATAAAATAAAAAATAAATCCATGTCTCCTCCCTCCTAAAATGGCTTCCTCCACTTAAGCTCCCAGGCCCTGTCCTCTCTGCTTCTCCTCCCATACCCCAAGTGATACCTTCTATTTCTGGTCCTGAATCTGCCTCTTCTCTCTGACTCATAAAGTCCTTGCTCTCTCTACCTTTCTCATTCTTATCTCTGTATTTTCTCCTTCTCTGTCTCTGTAGCTAACTTCATTCAATCTTCTATCTTATATTTTTAACTATCTCCTCTGAAGTCCACACTGAAATACCCAACTTTTTTTCTCTTAAACAATAAGCAGCATCACAAATTTAAAATATGCCCAAATGAATGAATCACTGATCTCCTCTCCCTCCACTGCCGCCACCCTAAGTCAAGCCAAAAATATCTCTTACTCAGACAATTGCAGTAACCACCTACCTAGTCTCCCTATGTCTTCCTCCTGCCCTATTCCAGTCTATTCCACATCATACCCCTAAAGATCCTCTTACAGAGTCAGATTATTCCACATCTCTCATAGTAGGAAGGAAGACAAAATCCATCAGAGTTGAGCCTCACCTGGTCTGGTCCTGGCTATATCTCCTATTTCATCTCCTGACATGTCTCTCTGCTCTTTGTACCCAGGCCACACTGCCCCCTTGTTGTTTCTTTTCTCATTTTAATTTCAACTTTTATTTTAGATAGGGGGCGTCATGTGCAGATTGGTTAGACAGGGATATTGCATGATGCTGAGGTTTGGGTATTAATCTCATCACCCAAACTAATTAAGCCACTGTGGAAAGCAGTCTGCAGATTTCTCAAAGAAAAAAACAAGCTGCCATTGAAACCAGCAATTCCATTAGCGGGTATATGCCCAAAGGAAAATAAATTATTTGACCAAAAAGGCACATGCACTCGTGTGTACATCACAGCGCTATTTGCAATAGCAAAGACTTAGAATCAACCCAGGTGCCTAACAGTGGTAGACTGAATAAATAAAATGTAGTATGTATACACCGTGGAATGCTACATAGCCATAAAACAGAATGAAATCATGTCCTTTGCAGCAACATGGATGCAGTCAGAGGCCATAATCCTAAGAAAATTAACATAGGAACAGCAACCCCTTGCTGTTTCTTGATCACATCATGCTTTTTACTGCTTCCAAGCCTATATAATTTCAGCTCATTTTTTTCTGGAAATGTTCTTTGTACCCATGTGTTTGCTCAAAGGTTACTTGATTATAGAGGCCTTTCCTGAAAACACTAATATCAGAATGATCCTCCCTCCTCCAACACTTTTGTTTTCCTTAACCGTGATTTGTTCTTCTACACAGCACTCTCTCACTTTGATGTACGCTACATAGACTTGTTTACTTATTTATTAATTGATTTACCTATGTAAAGGTGAGCTTCATGGGGACAGTTACCTTGTGTGCTTTCTTTCTTGTGGTATCTTGAATCCCTAACTCAGAATCTGGCATATTGTTTGTGGGCTCAAGAAATGCTTGTGAAATTGCACAGATTCCAGGAAATACATGTTAAAAAACATGTAATATGATCTCTAAGTT
This sequence comes from Rhinopithecus bieti, assembly GCF_001698545.2. Taxonomy (NCBI): domain Eukaryota; kingdom Metazoa; phylum Chordata; class Mammalia; order Primates; family Cercopithecidae; genus Rhinopithecus; species Rhinopithecus bieti. The sequence continues at coordinate 438,748 of NW_016806721.1, forward strand.
TATTTCAGTGTATAATCAATGTCTATCTAATTTGTATTTTGCATTGTGTGGGTGGGCTTAACATGATGATGAAAGAGATTGAATCTCTTGGAAATACTGCTGAAGAGTGAGGAGATTTTATAGCTGAAATGGAAACAACTTGTTCTTCCTCCTAGTATTAGCAAAGTAAAGCAAGCAGTATCTTGTTAACTTCTGCCCAATTAGCTCTAGAATATGCCCTCCAAATTAAATAGCCAACGTATACTAGAGATAAATCCAATTTATCTAACCTCAGCAAAGTAAATTTAGAAAAGCATAATCAACAAACAAGCCAAAGCCTGTGGCTTGGATAAAGCACTTTGATCCACTGGAACTGTAGAGACAGATTTGGATTCAAATCTCAGCACTGCTGCCTACTAATAATAGACCATGAAAGAACTCTTTGATCTTTGTAAACCCCACTGCCTTCAGTTGTAAGGATTTTGCCTGAGTTGCTTAAAGCATTCTAGTTTGTAAGTGTGTGTTTTTTAATACCTAGTTTCAGCATTTTACTTAATCAAAAGAAAATACATCTGACCTCTGCCTGCCCTACATGGCTAATTTTAATATCTGACCAGAATAAACTAGCCTAACATACAATTATTTTTCTCTTTCAACTAACTCTTGAAAACATGTCTTTTAAATATAGATAATATTGTCCAAGTGAGTATAACCTATGCAAACGCTATTACACAAATACATTGAAAATTATATAAGGAAAGCTTTAATTACAAATTACTAAGAATTAGATAACTTTAAAGATATCTGATCCATTTTGATGGGTAATGAAAATGAACCAATATATTCTTGCTACATGGAAGTCGCAAGACACTTATTACAATAAAATACTTCCCTGGATAACACACAATAATATAATAAATGTTACAGATTACTAACCGCATAAAATCTTATTGAATTTGTTCATCTTTGTTTTCCCTCAGCAACAGAGGCAGTTTTCACTTTACATAGTTCTGTACTAACGCATCAGAACTGTGTCTCCCTTTGCATGGTCTGATATGCAGGCAGAATCCATAGACATGGTTCTGGGCAAAGAGAATTGCCTGTTTAGCACAGTGGTTAAGACTACACCTTCTGTGGCCAAACAATTCAACTCCAATACTTCTTCATTTCCCTCAGTTCATAAACCAAGGGAAAGAGTGAGTTGTCTGAAGCACACAATTAGTCAATGAAGAACATTGTTCATTGATATTCATTCAAGCACATCACCATTCTTCACTGACTAATTGTGTGCCTCAGACAAGTCACTCTTTCCCTTGGTTTATTCATGGATAAAGTAAGAGATATAATAGCTCCTGCTCCTGGAGGCTGAGGCAGGTAGGATCACTTGAGCCCAGGACTTCAAGGTTACAGTGAGCTATGACAGTTTCACTGCACTCTTGCCTGGGTGACAGAGCAAGATTCTGTCTCTAGAAAAATAAATGATCAAAATAAATAAGCTATATTAAACAATTAAACTGCCAAAATGTTTATTACTTTGAGATATTTTTAATTTGGTCCACACCAATAAATTTTGATTAATTACTAATTTGATGGGGCAAAGCAAGCCACCAAAAGTTTTAGTTCTCATCGTTACTCAAACAGAATAGAGTTTTCCCCTACAAATTCCAAAAGGAAATTCCCCATTGGTAATCATAAAATCCTTTTATGCAAAATAAAATAAACATAATTTTACTTCCAAATTCCGCAAATGTGAATAAGATACTTTATGTTCATGCTTTGACATTTTTCAGTACATCATTCTTTCCTGTCTTCTAGTGTCACTGAAGTAGAGATTACATTCATTTTGGACAGATAACAGAATTGGTCTAATCCTCATTTTTCTCACTTGCTAACTTTAGTTTCTTTAGCCAATGCTAGGAATTCTGACATAAAGGGTAAATATATGTAGATAGAAATTTTGGATAAAATAATTTGCATACCGCTATGCCTCTGGTGGAGATTTCTGTAGTAGAGATGCACTATTGGTTCTTCCAATGGGGAGTTCATTCTACAAAAATGAATTATATTATACAGCCAGGAATACATTTGCTACAGTTTTCAGGTTCTCCAGTGTTGAATGGGCCACTGCCCCACAGAAGGTAAGAAAACACTTTCAAAATTTCAGATCATAGTTTTAAAAAATTAAGGCTGTGTTGGGAAATAAAAGATAAAAGCTAATGCCATTTATTTGTTCACAGTAAAATTATACTTTGCATAAGCTTTTGGAGCCAGATGTTTTCTAGTTGTACTATTCAATTATCATGTTTTTTCATCAAATTCATCATTATTAGTCTTATAATTATATAGGAAATTCTGCCACAGAATGAATAGCACTTAATGGGAATATTTATGCAAATACATTTATACAGTTGATAATTAATTGAGTGATGTAAACAGAAAACTTGGTGATTACAGTTGATGCACTACCTTATTTAATTATATTCATTTAAAATTTTAGACATGTGCCAACAATAAATACATAGACAAGCTTCATGAGTATGATCAGAGGCATAACTTCTCAAGGAAATATAGTGGATTCAATACCTGTTTGAAAACTTTGACCTACAAAAGTCTGTTAGCATTCCAAAAGTCTCCCACTTCCTCTAATAGACCTTTGCATAAAAAACTAGACAATTTATAAATACTACATTACAAAATTTAATTGTCATGTCGTAAAACATATTTTTATATTTCTAATTCACCTACAAGAAGATATGTCTTCATTATTTTGTGCTAGAGTGCCCTTACTGCTTTACAGACGTAAGATTTTGCCATTTCCAACCGAAACTTTTGACTTAAATGTGTTTCAGAATTCAGACTTTTTTTCTTTTTTCTCAGAAAAGTATTGCAATGCAAATACAATATGTCCTAACAGGTTTTTGAGGCAGCACCTGCAACAACCACATTAAATTCTCTGCCAAAAATGTATTAATAATCATATCAAATGGCATAAAGGGAAACTATTTTAACTATTTTTAAAACTCACATTATTTTCTTATTGGGCTTAATTTTTTCAAGTCAGGTATTATTGGCACATGGGCTTTGGAAACACTTGATTTTAAGAACTCATGTGGCTTTGGAATTTCAGATAAGGTATTATGAACTTGTCTTATCATCTGTGATCAAAGTTTTATTATTAACATTCTTAATAATAATCCCACTGAAAATAACCCCACATAGTTAATAATAAGCCCACTGAAAAACAAGAAAACTGGGAGCTACTTTATTATTTTCCCTGACTTCCTAGGCTTCTATGTGAATCAGATAGTAACATGTTCCTCATCTAATGTAAAAACATCTCTTTATCCTCTTTTTTTTTTTTGAGACAGAGTCTCGCTCTGTCGCCCAGGGCTGGAGTGCAGTGGCCGGATCTCAGCTCACTGCAAGCTCCGCCTCCCAGGTTCACACCATTCTCCTGCCTCAGCCTCCCAAGTAGCTGGGACTACAGGCGTCCGCCACCTCGCCTGGCTAGTTTTTTGTATTTTTTGGTAGAGACGGGGTTTCACCGGGTTAGCCAGGATGGTCTCGATCTCCTGACCTTGTGATCCGCCTGTCTCAGCCTCCCAAAGTGCTGGGATTACAGACTTGAGCCACCGCACCCGGCCATCTCTTCATCCTCTTACCTGTCTCCCTAACTCAACAATGTGTTCCCATAGGAAGTAATAATTGGCTTTAGTCCACAGTTTTATTAAACAGCTGCTATATGCTCAGAACCACACTGGTGAGAGTACAGTTTTGCATTTTGAAAGGCCTTCTCCTATCATTGCTATCAGAGCAAAAGTAACATGCATAGAAATGTATCAATTAATACAAGGAAGATTATATTCTTTTATTACATTGTAGTATGAAATGATGTAATATGTCAGGGAAGAGGAATTGTGAGGTGGAAGAATTCCACAAAGTTTAGATGAGGAAGTAAGCCTTCTGAAAGTTTTTGGTAATTATTTAGGAACAAGGACAGAAAGAACATCAAATAAATTAATGAGCATGAACAAAGTAAGGGAAGCAATAATTATTGAAATTATTGAGAAACTACTCTGTGTCAGGTAACATATTAAATTTGTAAATGCATTATCATTCCAGAAATAATTCATGTGTAACATAAAGAGTAACATAAAATATGTGCTAGCAAAAAAAAAAAAAAAAAAAATGTGTAGAAGGACAGACAATGACATGCATAGAGTATACTCCAGCTCGTCTGATATTAAAAAAAAAAAAAAAACGAGTCATGTGCCCTCATGTATGGTATATAAGTAAATACTTTATGGACTGCTTCTTTTATGTTTTTCACATAAACTACTTAATAATGGTTTGAAATGAAGTTCCTTGGTGGACAGGGGGTAGAATGCCTTTGGCAAAGTTACCAAAAGTAGCTACTCCCTTTAAACATACACATGGTGCGCCAAATCTTCCCTATCGTCAAGATGTCCTAAGCCCTGGGGCCTATGAATATATTGGCGATATGGCAAAAGAGACTGCAAATATTTTTAAGGTTATATATCTTAAAATGGAGAGATCATGCTGGATATTTTCCAGCAGATTCAACCTAACCACAAACGCCCTTAAAATCAGAGCACGTTTTCCTGTTGGAGTCAGGAATGGCAAAAAGAGGAGTCAGAGAGGCGCGGCAGAAGGGCAGATCACGGAGACACAGCAACTCGATCTGCTGTTGCTGGCTTTGAAGTCTGATGACGGGGTCTATGAACCCAGGATATACAGGAGGCCTTTAGAGAAAACCAGAACGACCTCTAGCTGATAGCCAGCAAAGACACAGGGACCTTAGGTCTACCACTCCATGACGCTGAATTCTGCCACTAACGTAATGAACAGATTCTCTCCCAGGGCTCACTGAAACCTTGGTTTCAACCTTTTCAGGCTCTGAGTAGAAAAATCGGCCCAGCCCAATGGAACTTCAGTGACATGCACAGAAACTTACAAAACTGTGAGATAATAACTTTATGTTGTTTCAAACATCCCAGAGTGTAATAATTTGTTATGGCAGGAATAGAAAACTAATATAATGTAGAACTGAATGCATACACACATTAAGAAGTATGTGATTGCATTTAGTATAATGATTTTTAATACTCCAAGGTGGTATATATATTTTTAAACACTTTGCAAATTGCTCTCTATGGCACTCTTACCCCACAGAAGGCACAGTGAGTTTTAGTATAAAGTAATTTTTATAGCTTTGATGAAAAAACATTTAAAATTCTGTCACAACCCCAATTAATTTTCTATTTCATGAGTTAAAAATTGAGACTTCCTAAAAGCTTAATTTATTTTCAAAAGCATATCTCTATTCTATTCTCTGGAACAAGAGTAGCTACTTTAATTAGGTAAATTTTTGCCAGATTCTGACACTGCATAATAACATATACCGTTAGTTTACTCTCTGTACTTACAGATACGTTTCATTAGGAATGTAACAATGCTCACACCTTCATTAACTTTGTTTAGCAGTGTTAATTACATTGGATGCTAAAGTCTCTCTCAATTTTTTTCAATGCCATTTCATCAAAGCATTGGAGCTCATGGCTAGAATGTAATACATGTATAACAGAGTTTAATATTTATGTAACACAAACCCTTGTTGCTAGCATCATGTTGACAAAGGCAGGAGTCATAGCTAATTTATCAGTGTTTACAGTCTCTGGCATTAGGTCCTCAGCCTTAATTCTCATGTTGTAGAATATAACCATTTGCATTCGAAAATATCTAAGAAAATGTCTATTTATTTAGTCCTTCATAATAGGCAACATTAATTCAATGTCAAAGATGCTGACTTAATGCCTTCTTAACTTGAATTAATGCATTCTGCAGGGACTCAAGCAGAGCAGTAAAGTATATGGGAGCCTGTGTTTGTCACTCTTCTCTAACAAATCTTAATATTACTCTATATATAAAATGTTTAAATTGCGGTATGATATAGTTTATGGAGAAAGCTATTTTAGGACAAATTAAGAGGTAGCAGATTTAGCCCTGGCTATACTAATGAATGTCTGTATGACACTAGGAAAGCCATTTAATATTTCCAGGTGGCAATTTACCCATCTCTCTTCGTATGAATTTAGAATAGGTTATCTCTGAGAGCCCATCCGTATTTATGACTCAATCTATAAAACACATCTGGTTAAGGTAGCTTTGGAAACAAGGATTTTGTCTGTTAAATATCTGATTCGGATAGATTACTAACTGACCTTGAAAAATGGTACTGTCCAAAAGCAAACATGTATTCTATGTTAAATGTCTTTTTACTCTCTTACTATTTTAACACAGTGACCAGGTCTGGAAGACTGTGAAGGTGACCAACACTGTAGCAAATACTATGATTAAAAATAAGTAATTTTATGTTTGCATTTTTTGTTTTAGGTTGGATGAATAGTCAGAATGGCTATTTTTAATACTTGACTTTTGGTATTTATAAAATTTATTGTGAATTTTAATTGGCAGTAAATATTTTTGATTTAATAGAAGACAATTAGCAACTTGGTCATTTCCCTTAGATTATCTGGAGACAAAAGGTAATCTGTTTATGATTCTATGATATATATTTTGATAAAATTCTATATTTCAAGTTTTTGTTACCCAACATATCGAAACTATTTTTTGACTACCATTTGGCAATCTCATGAGTAATCAGTGTTAATTTTTTTCTTATTTTAACTAGAAACAGTTTATTTTAAGTTGCAGGATTTTTTATCATTGAGTCCATTTTTAAACTTCTATTGAAAAGAGGGTGCTTTATTAAAAGAAATATTTGTATTTAAAAAAGATCTTTATTGACATAAAATTTATATACTAAAATCTGCATGTATTTAAATTGTGTAACATAAGAATTCATATGTGCATATATCTGTGAAACCAATCTGACAAGATAATAAATGCTTTCTCATGCTTATTTGTAATCTCTGCCTCTAGATCCTCTTTGCATTCCTACAAACCTCCCTCCCCACCTGCAGGTAAACATTAATCCTCTTTCTGTCACTGTATATTAATTGGCATTTTCTAGAAATTCATATATATGCAATCACAAAGTATGTACTTTTTTTGGTCTGGCTTCTTTCACTTTATGTACATATTTTGAAATCTATCTGTTATTTTACAAGTATCATTGTTTGTCACCGCTTTTTATTGCTAAATTGTATCCGATGACACAAACAGAGCAAAATCGTCCACTTTCCTGTTGACGTATATTTAGGTTGTTTCTGGTATTGAGGTATGTTATTGGTTGAATTACGTCTTTCAAAAATGCACATATTGGATTCCTAATCCCCAATATTTTGGAATGTGAACTTATTTGGAAATAGGGTCATTGTGAATGTAATTAGTTAAGTTAAAATGAGGCCATACTGGCGTAAAGTGGGCTCTAATTCAACATGACTGGTGTCCTTATAGAAAGGGGTAAGATTTATAAGGAAGACAATGTGAAGACACAGAGAAAAGACCATCCACAAGCCAAAAAATGCCAACTTTCATGCTACTTACAAAGAAAGATAGTTTTACATCTTCCTTTCTCATCTACATGCTATTTGCTTGATTATCTATCTTTCCATCTATTCATCTATCATCTATCATCCATCTGTGTTACTATATCATTATTTTTGCCTTATTTGACTTGCTAGAATCTTCAATTCGATGTTTAATAGAAACATTGAGACATTTTTGCTGTGCTCCCAATATTAAGGGGAAAACTTAATATTTCAACATTAAGTGTGATGTTTGGTGTAGGTTCTTCAAAAGATCTTTGCCAGGTTAAGAAAGTTTAATAATATTCCTAAGTTGTTTAGGATTTATAATCAGAAACTAGTGTAGAATGTTGTCAAAGATGTTTCTGTGACTGAAGAGATGATTATATCTTTGCTCAACTTTGAACTTTTAATTATTTAAAGTGGTAAATTTCATTGATTCATTTAAGAATGTGAAATCAACTTCATCTTCTGACAATAGAGGCCACTGGGTCATAGTGCATTCATTTTTGTGTATTGTTGGATTCTATTTGCGAAAATTCTTAAAATATTTTCATCTGTGTTCATGGGACATATTATTCTGTAGTTTTATTTCATGTCTAGTTTTGATGTCACAGTGACAGTGTCCTCACAGAGTGAGTTGGAGTATAGTCCTGCTTATTCTGAAAGAGACTGAAAGAATAACTGGTGATATTTATCCTTAACTTTTTTGATAGAATTATAGTAAAAAACAACTGCACTTGTAAGTTTCTTTGTCGGAAGAAATGTAAAAACACATTTAAATTATTTTAATAGACAAGGGGCAATCAAGTTGTCTATTTCTTCCTAAATGAGTTTAACAGTTTATGTTTTCTAAGAAAATTATTTGCTTTTCACGTGTTCAAATTTTTTAGCATGTTGTTCATAATTTTATTATCCATCAAATATCTGTTTGATCTCTAATGATGTCAACCTCCTCATCACTCCTGTTATTGTTTTTCTTCTCTTTTTTTTTGATCTGTGTGTCTAGAAGTTTATCAATTTCATTGATTTATTCGAAGAACCAGGTTTTGTTTTATAGGTACATTTTACTGTTTTGTTTTCATCTTAAGTCTGGTCTTTAGTATCTCTTTTAAATTTTAAATTTTAATTTTAATTTTGTGAGTACATGTAGGTGTGTATATTTATGGAGCACAAGAGATTCTTTGACATAGGCATACAATGCATCAGAATCCATCAAGGTCAACGGAGTATCCATCATCTGGAGCATTTATCCTTTTTGTTACAAAACAAGCCAATTTTACACTTCTAGCTATTTTTAAATGTATGATGAGTTATTGTTGATGGTAGTCACCCTGCTGTGCTATCAAATACCGGATCTTATTCATTTTCATTCATTGTTCCTAACTATACAACTATACATAAAAAGTTATATATATAACTCTATAGTTATATATACATAGTTATATATAGCACATATACTTATATATAGTAAATATATATAATACATAACTATAGTTTTATATATAACTATTTATATATAGTTATATATAGCTACATATATATAACTAGTTATACGTAGCTATATATAACTAGTTATATGTAGCTATGTATAACTAGTTATATGTAGTTACTACATATAACTATATTAGTTATATATAGTTATGTATTATAATAGTCACACATAATGTATCGTTATACATATTATATATGATATATAATTTTATATATAATATATAGTTTATATTATATATACAATATATACTAGTATACATACTATATATACTATATACTACATATAGTTATCATAAAATATAGTTATTATATATATATTTTTATATTAATTATATAATACATGTATAAATATATAAACTAAGTATATATTTAAGTATATAAATATATATTTATATATAATGTATATTTAGTATATTTTATATATCATATATAATGTTAATATTAATGTAGTAATATAAATATATATTCATATATCAATATAATATATATGTAGTATATAAATATATAATACATATATAATATATAATATGTAGTATATAATATATATTATATAATATATATATATATGTAGTATGGTAAATTGTATTCATATATAATATATAATATATATGCAGTATGTAAAATATGTATTCATATATAATTAATATATATTAGTATGTAAATATGTATTCATATATAATATATAATGTAATATTAGTATGTAAATATGTATATATTTTATATATAATATGTAAATATTATAATATATATTATAGGTAAAATGTATATATTTATAATATAATATGTATATATAATATATATTAGTATGTAATATGTATATATTATATATAATATGTAATATATAATATATATTTAGATACATATTTATTATACTAAATTTTATATACTAAATTTATAGAGTAATTTAGTATTTTATATACTATAGTATGATATTACAATATAGTGTATATATAGTTATATACAGAAATACATATCTTTTTAGTATATATTTAAATACATAGTACAGTTATATATTCACATATATATGAATTCATATACTATATATTATATATCTAATATATATTTAGTATATATTATATAGTACATAGTTTATATATTTCAATAACAGATTACTGTATATGAAATGCTGCCTGACTTTCCATATGTTTAATTTTATATCCTGCGCTTTACTATATATAGTATAAACCTATATTTTACTATATATAACTATATATTTATGGTTATATATATAATACTTACATATAACCATCTATATTACTATATAATATTTTTGCCCCTTATTTGACTTGCTGGAATCTCCAATTCAATTTAATAGAAATGGTGATGAATAGACATTTTGCTGTGTCCCAATATTAAGGAGAAAACTTACTATTTTAACATTAAGTGTGGATGTTTGCCATAGGTTCTTAAAGTTATATATATGTATATAACTGTATATATAGTGAGGACGTTGCTCAATGATATCAAAACTAAAGACATGGAAATAAAACTACAGAAAATATGTCTCATGAACACAGATGAAAATATTTTGAAGAAATTTGGCAAAATTGAATCAGATTACTATATATATATATAAAATAATATTATACACACACACCAACACCACCACCACACACACATAATTTTTTTTTTTTTTTTTTTTTTGAGACAGAGTTTCACTCTTGTCACCCAGATTGGAGTGCAATGGCGTGATCCTGGCTCATTGCAGCAACCTCTGCTTCCTGGGTTCAAATAAGTCTCCTGCCTCACCCTCCCGAGTAGCTGGGATTACAGGCACCCACCACCACACCAGCTATTTTTTGTACTTTTAGTAGAGAGGGGGTTTCACCATGTTGGCCAGGCTGGTCTCGAACTCCTGACCTCAGGTGATCCACCACGCTCGGCCTTCCGAAGTGCTGGGATTACAGGCGTGAGCTACCACACCCAGCTCCTAACTATATTTTTTAACCCATTAGCCACTCTCCCTCCCACCACCACTACACTCCGCAGATTCAGATAAATGTTGTTCTATTCTATCTCCATCAGCTCAATTGTTTTAATTTTTACCTCCCACAAATAAGTGAAAACATATTAAGTTTGTCTTTCTGTGCCTGGCTTATTTTACTTAACTTAGTAACTTCCCCATCCATGTTGTTGTAAATGACTGGATCTTATTATTTTTATGACTGAAAACACTGTTGTATGTACCACATTTTCTTTATCCATTCATCTGTCAATAGACAGTTTGCTTCCAAGTTTGGCTACTGTGAATGGTGCTGCAATAAACATCGGAGTGAAGGCATGTCTTTGATGTACTGATTTCCATTATTTAAGGTATATACCTAGGAGTAGAACTGATGGATTATATGGTAGGTCTATTTATAGTTTTTTGAGGAACTTCCAAAGTGTTCCCCATAGTGGTTGTACTAATTTACATCTCTACCAATAGCATACAAGGTTTCCCTTTTCTCTACATCCTCGCCAGCATTTGCTACTGCCTGTCTTGTACAAAAGGCATTTTAACTGGGGTGAGATGATATCTCATTGTAGTTTTGATTTGCATTTCTCTGCTGAACAGTGATGTTGAGCACATTTTAATATACCTGTTTGTCATTTGTCTTTTGAGACATGTCTATTTAAATTTTTGCCCATTTTTAATTGGATTATTCGATTTTTCTTCCTAAAGAGTTGTTTGAGTTCCTTATATATTCTGGTTACTAATCCCTTGTCAGATGGACAGTTTTCAAATATTTTCTCCCATTTTGCAGATTTTCTTGTCACTTTGCTGACTGTTTCGTGTGCTGTGCAGAAGTTTTTTAACTTGCTGTGATTCTATTTGTTCATTTTTGCTTTAGTTGCCTGTGCTTACGGGGTAGTACTCAAGAATATTTTGCCCAGTCCAATGTCCTGGACAGTTTCCTCAATGCTTTTAGTAATTTCATAATTTGAGATCTCCTATTTATATCTTTAATCTATTTTGATTTTCTTTTTGTGTTTGTACAAAGAGGGGTCTAGTTTCATTCTTTTGAATGAAATCTAATTTTTCCAGCAGTATTTATTGAAGAGGCTGTTGTGGGCGGAGGATTACCCAGGTGTCAAGGCAAGAGACTGAAGGCACAAACTGTTTCAGTATAATAAAGAAAACAGAATAAGAATAGTCATAATACAAATTAGATATAGAAATGATCATAGACAATTATCAATCATTATTATAAACATTGTTAATCATTAGCCTTTAATATTACTCTTTGTTGCATTACTAATATAACCTAGGAATAACTGGCGGGTATAGGGTCAGTTACTAGGGACATTGTGAGAAACCACCTACAAGGCAACAGGTGAGCCTTGTGTCATGCCCACATAAGGGCCGCTTGAGGGTTCCTTGGTCAAGCGGTAACGCCAGTGTCTGGGAAGACACCCATTACTTAGCAGACTGCAAAGGAGGGTCTCCTTTCCTTGGAGGAGTTACCGAACACTCTGCTCCACCAGCTTCTAGTGGAAGGCTGGATATTATCCAGGCCTGCCAGCAGTCATCTGGAAGCCTAAACCCCTCCCTGCTACTGTGCTTCAATGGTCATGCTCCTTGTCCACTTTCATGTTCCTCCCATACTCCTGGTTCCTCTTTGAAGTTCGTAGTAGATAGCGGTAGAAGGAATAGTCAAAGTCTTAAAGTCTTTGATCTTTCTTATAAGTGCATAGAAGAAAACGCTGAGGCATGCGGCCTTCACTCTCTCTGCTTCGGCTACCTCAAAGGGAAGGACCCCTGTCCTATGATCACGTGACTTGCTTCACCTTGTCAATAATGTAGAAGAGTCACCCTCCTTACCCTGTCCCCTTATCTTGTATGCAATAAATATCAGCGCACCCAGCCGTTCAGGGCCACTACCAGTCTCCGTGTCTTGAAGGTAGTGGTCCCCCAGGCCCAGCTATTTTCTCTATATCTCTGTCTTGTGTCTTTATTTATTACAATCTCTAATATCCGCACACGGGGAGAACGCCCGCTAAGCCACGTAAGGCTGGACCCTACAGGCTATCCTTTCCCCAATGTATGTTCTTGGCAACTTTGTTGAAAATGAATTCACTGTAGATATAGAAATTTGATTCTGGGATCTATGTTTCCGTGTTTATGCAGTATCATACTGGTCTGGTTACTGGGACTTCGAAGTATGATTTGAAGTCAGGTAATGTGATTCCTTCAGTTTTTTGTTCAGAATAACTTGACTATGCTGGATCTTTTCTGGTTCCACACAAATTTTAGAAACTTTTACTATTTCTGTTAAGAATGTCATTGGTATTTCAATAAGAAAGTCATTGACTCTGTAGATTATTTTAAGTAGTACAGACATTTTAACAATATTGATTCTTTTAATCTATGAACATGGAATATCTTTTCATTTATTTGTGTTCCCTTCAATTTCTTTCATCAGTGTTTTCTAGTTTTCATTGTAGAGATCTTGCACTTCTTTGGTTAATTCCCAGGTATTTTCTTTTTATTTGTAGTTACTATAAAAGGGATTATTTTCTTTTTGAGATTGTTTGCTGTATAGAAATGATGCTGATTTTGTATGTTTATTTTGTATCCTGCAACTTTACTGAATTTGTTTATCAGTTCTAATAGTTTTTCAGGGAGTCTTCTTTTTTTTGGCAAATATGAGATCACTTAATCTGCAAAAAAGCATAATTTGACTTCCTTTCCAGTTTAGATCCTCTTTTTTTCTTTCTCTTGTTTGATGGCTCTGGCTTCCAGTACTATGGCGAAAAACAGTGGTGAAAGTGGGCTCCCTTTTCATGTTCCAGATCTGAGAGAAAAGGCTTTCAGCTTTTCCCCTTCAGTATGATACTGGCTGTATTTCTGACATTTATGGTTTTTATTGTGTTGAGCTATGTTTCTCTATATCAAGTTTTTTGAGGGATTTTATCATGAAAGCATGCTGAATTTTAACAAATGCCTTTTCAGCATCAATTAAAATGATCAGCCAGGCGCTGTGGTTCACACCTGTAATCCCAGGACTTTGGGAGGCTGAGGTATGCGGATCACAAGGTCAGAAGATCGAGACCATCCTGGCTAACATGGTGAAACCCTGTCTCTACTAAAAATACAAAAAAATTAGCCAGGTGTGGTGGCAGGTGCCTGTAGTCCCAGATACTTGGGGGGCTGAGGCAGGAGAATGGTGTGAACCCGGGAGGCAGAGCTTGCAGTGAGCTTCGATCCGCCACTGTACTCCAGCCTGCATGACAGAGTGAGCCTCTGTCTCAAAAAA